>NC_143579.1:175600813-175754291 GCF_048544385.1 Mastigoproctus giganteus | reverse complement strand
AAAAACCTACACATTGCAGTTATCGGTATTATCGCAAATGCAACAAGATCGAGTTTACTACCCGTTTATAATTAGATGCACTTAACAGAAAAGCCCAATAAAGCGGAAAGTGCATATTGTTTCTTGGTCGTGACATCCAGAAACGTCCTTTAGAAAAATATCACAAAGGCATTCAAAATTGATTCTTATAATGGGAACATATGATAACGATGAAAGGGTAGTGCAATTTCCATTATGATCTTTTAGAGAGATAAATAGCTTAGTTATATAGTGAAATTTTAAACTTCCAAGGCCTTGGAACGAATTAAAAAAAAAAAAAAAAAAAAACATTGTTATTGGGTTCAAATTACGATATTTTCACGATACCTATATTTATTCCTACGGGATCCAGAATACATTTCCACGAATTTTTTTAAGTTTGCACCGGCCGGTTAAAACTTATGTAAAGTCGAATTTCCGTAAGTCGAGGAGTTCCTGTATATAGATCTTAGTAACTCTCAGACCACAGTCAACATATACAGTAAACGTGAAGCTTCCAACTTCAATGTATTTAACTTTACACATTGGCATTTTAATATCTCCAAAAAAAAGTACATGCCAATATCATTCTGTCTCAATGTATAACGATAGCCACTATAGGCAATAGCAAAAAATTGATAGTTAACAATATCAGAAATCTCTACAATAAGCTTCTAGACAACCAGTTTCCTGCAGCCTACCTGTATTACCATATCAAAAAAACACTACTTATTATCAAGCATAAAAAGTTAACCAACTACACAATTGATATCAATAATATCATGGCTAGCTAATATTCTATAACTGCTAGGCTTGTACATATTGTATAATCTAAACTCCTAGTCTCTTTAGTGTCTTACAACTTAGAAAACTTGTACTCACCGATTGGCTAACCAAGGAGAATTTTAATTTATTTTTACCATTTTTATTACTTCATATTTCATATACCATACATAAGTGCATTAAACACTGGAAGTATATTCTCAGAACTATATTCAGGGTCCT
Organism: Mastigoproctus giganteus; assembly: GCF_048544385.1. Taxonomy (NCBI): domain Eukaryota; kingdom Metazoa; phylum Arthropoda; class Arachnida; order Uropygi; family Thelyphonidae; genus Mastigoproctus; species Mastigoproctus giganteus. The sequence goes on along the minus strand of NC_143579.1, from coordinate 175,753,268 downwards.
ACTACAGGAAGGGGAATAGCAACCCCGAACTGTCCGAGCACGACCTGTTTTCATCTTCTTTGTATTCTTTACACTTTCCTACCTTTCTGTATATTTTTATTTCTTGTGAGCCATTAGTTTACCAAACGCAATATCAAGATGCTCCTTTTATACACACTTTTCTCGCCTAAACAAAGTTTAGCGACTATTTACCGCTATATTGTAAGCTTGTTATTCCTTGCTATACTGGGAGTACTACTTCAAGCGTTTAATTCCTAACCCTAATATATATTCGTAATTTTAATTTGATTAAATTAAATTAAATTGATTTTAACTATTTTCTCTACCTTACAAACCTATGACATATGGAGTAACTAGATTATTTTAATTATTTCGTAACTTACTTTTTTCCTAGTTCTTACACAAGGGGTCGCTAGTGTATACCAAAAAACATATTTGAAACACTTTCGTCATTCTCCACTGGAGTACAGAAATTCTCTAGAGAGAGAATTACCTTTCTCTTTGCATTCTGCCTCTGTCAGGTCAGCCATGAATTATACATATGCCTTATAATTATAATTTAATTATAAATTAAAACTTCAACCCTCATCTTCCATACCGGCCTATCAATCTACCACGTGCTGCATATATTTTATGTCAGAAACAAAGGCCTTAATTCTTGCTGTTCTTTCCTTTGATTTCGGCGGCTGGCCCTCGAAAAAGGCGTTAAAGCCATAGGAAACACGGCATTTGGTACTTCTAATTTACTTCTTATTACCTTCTGTCCCTTTCTTGTTCCCCGTAGTTACATTTCAGCTCTGTTAGCCCTTTACCTATTCCTCTCTCTACCTACAAACGTATGTATCCATTATGATCGTTGAGTTCGTTCTGCTTAATTTTGGCAGTTGTTGTTATTTGGTTTTTAGGAGCATTAGCAACTAAGGCCATATTGCTCCTGGGATATGGGTTGGTCATTCCCTGACCTTTCCGCATCCTCCATATTTGGTGGTCACGGGCTCGAACCCCGGTCTAATCAAGAAGCGTGTGCTACGCACTGCTGCTTCTGCCCACCTGGCTACGGAGGCGCCAATTTTGGCAGTATCCCTACTCCATAACTAGAATAAAGGGGTGAACTTTCGAAAAAAGACTTAAGTTCTAAGTTGCAGCATCTGGAGACTAGGCACCTGCGAGGTGATCTGATTGAGGTGTATAAGGCCTTGAATGCTTACGGGATATTTCTGCTTGCTCAGATTAAGAACTTGAGGGGACATAGATTCAAACTGAAGAAACACGGTTGTAGAATTGATGTGCGGAAGTTTGCCTTTAGCCACAGGGTAGTTAATTGCTGGAACAGACTTCCATCTGTTGTTGTGGAAATTAATAGTTTAAATAAATTTAAGGCTGAACTGGACAAACATTTGGAGTGACCGGATGGGTGAAATGGGGAGGTTTTTTTTTTCTTTTTTTTGGTTGATGCTGTATAAGCTTGTTTTTCTTGCATCATATACCTCAACTAATGCTAATAAACCATTAATTAATTATTAATAATATATACTGTTAAATTATTCGTAAAAAAATTGCTATATACAGTGCGCGCGCACACACACCGTATATAAATCTCTTGGGTGCAGATGGAAAATTATGCTTCATTAAATCTGTGGTTAATCTTCACAAACAACGACTTACTGACACAAACAACAGATTTAATTAAATAGAACCAAGGTTTTTGCAGCCATTATAACTAGTAATACAGCTCGTCAGTTCCGAAACGAATTTTAATAGCAGCTAAAACGAAACTTGGCATCTTTCTTATTAAATGCGATAAACTGTTTCCCCCCCCCCCCCCCACAGTACATAATCAAAATATCATGCAATTCGGTAAGGTTATAAGTATATACCTCTTTTATATTACATTTTATATATTTAACCCTCTGGGGTTTAAATATACTGAAAGATACTTCAGGAATCAAGCATAAGGACTGAAAACTACTATTAAAATACAGAAACGAATAATTAGAAATGTAGATAAATAAAAAATAATGTAGAAAAGCTCCGACACGGCTGCATAGGCCAATAGGGTTTACAACTAATCATTCTGACAAGAATACAATTATTAACCTTCATGAGTAGGTTGCAACATAAAATTTCTATTTTACCTTAATGTTGCAATACACACACACACACTCTCTCTCTCTCTCAATTAGCTTCAGCATTCATGTGGTTCGTAGAAGTGCAGTGGCATAGGTTGTCATATGCCGCTGTGCCTTTATGTTGACGACGTCAACACTAAAGATTATTGGCAGAAACCGTTAATAATAACATTTAACTATCACAACTGAGAAAGGACGATAATCCGTCTGAAAGCTTTTGTGTTTATATTTACTTTTATTTTTGTTCTAATTAGTCATTAAACGATTTTAATCCAACCATTTTTTTTTTTTTTTTTTTATTTCCTGGCTTCCCAGTGACGCAGTATTGTCGTTTTAGACTGATAGTAATTTTGATTAATAAGAGAGTTGGGAAATATCAAAATAGCATTATCAGAGACGCAACAAAATATGGGTAAAATTAGAAATCAATAACTATTACAAGGAAGACAGAGGGGCACACGTACGAAGTGTACTTAAAATTACCATCTATACGGATGGATCTCTTTCGAAGTAATCTCCTTGACACTATACCGATTGAAACGCTTCTGCAACTGTGTCGCGTCCTGAATAGTGAACGGCGAGGAGTGCTTCGCAAGAAATTCTTGTACGGAGAGAGTCGGGTCATATCATGTGTAAATCTTTAATGTAGGGTAACTCCTGAACGCAAGTCCATCTTCGCCTTGTAACTTTTGCTGGAAAACAGTACTTACTAAAGCCAGCTGATGTGTTTGTGAAGTAAGTGTGGGTTATGTTGATGTTGTTATTGGAGATTTTACGGCGCAACGGCACCTAAAGGCCATTATGCGCCCAAACAATGGTAGCAGGGTTATGTTGAGATGTTATTTGACTGGCCATTTTGCAACCATGAAGCAGCAAGCAATTTTTTTTTTTAACAACTAACAAAATTTTCTTTCCCATCCTCCTTTTCTTATCATTTTTGATAACTAAGACAACGGAATAGCAAAAAATAGAGAATATTAATAATTAAATTAAAATAAACTAAACAAGAGAAAAAATAAAATATAAAAACAATTTTTTATTTTATAAAATAAAATACTTTAAATTCCTAATTCTCGACGAGGAGGTGAGCTATATGTCAATTTCGTTTACTGATTGTAGAAAAATCAAAAAATAAAAGGTAATAATAATAACAACTCTGTATATTGTTATGGCCTAGTAGACAGCAGCAGTGCAATATCTCCTAGCCCCGCCACCAAAAAATAAAAAATAAAAATAAAAATAATAATGAATAAATTAATAAATAAAACAAAGAGAACATGAAAGTCATTGATCACATGTGTTAATCAGAGCGAAAATGATTCCAAAAATAGTTAAACTCGTTGCAATTTGAATTTGAGGGTTCAACAGATTATTTGGCTGGATTATATATCTCTGGTGAGAGTTTAAAAGTATAACTTTAGTTTGGTGTTCTCTTATGCTGTGATATATAGTGGTATGATTTAGCAAGCTGAAATAAGTTATTGGCCTGAGAGGTAATGTAGTCATTGATCTTGATAAACAGTAACTTCATTTACCACCGGTAAGTATGTAGTTACGATGCTAAATGAGGATTAAGAGGATACTCCTTCTAGAGAAGGTTCGTTTGGCAAAGACTTGGAGTATAGCGAAATCTTACCAATTCTGGATAACGCGTTGTTCGCATCCTTGAGTAAGCCGTCCGACCAGCATCTGAAGTGGAAGGCGTAGATCACTATAAAAAGGGAAATCAAATAGAACGTGGCCCCAGTCAACAGCGGCGCTATGGTGATATATCTCACTATCAGAGAGGTTAAAATAGTATAGTTTTGCGTTTAAAGAGCTAAGTCCAGTAATCAAGTAAGCGGCTGAAGCTACTTTCTGGCAGTTTCAGTTGTGTTGAAGCTACCAGAAAACTTCGGTTGTTTTGAAGCTACCAGAAAACTTCGGTTGTTTTGAAGCTACCAGAAAAATTCGGTTGTTTTGAAGCTACCAGAAAACTTCGGTTGTTTTGAAGCTACCAGAAAAATTCGGTTGTTTTGAAGCTACCAGAAAAATTCGGTTGTTTTTAAGGATTGTGTTGGATTCGGCTGTGGTGAAGGATACTTCGATTATGGCAGTAAATCTGCCATAACCGAAGTAATTCCTCCCAACATGTTTTCATTTCAAGAGTAGTGTGCAGAAGCGTCATTATGCAAGTGCTGCATAATTACCTGAAGCCCACTTTTCCTGCTGTTTTCTCCGAACAACATCGCATAATCGCAGTAAAACTGTTTTTTAGTATTCCTGGTTCGCAATTTGATCATACGAAACAATGCCCTGTGAGTCAAAAAAAAAAAAAAAAAAAAAAAAAAATTGTGAAAGCATGATTTTTACATTTTATTGAAAATGTTTTGCGCCGCGAAGAGGGCGGAGCCTTCCCTCGAGAGGTTCTTTGTTTCTGCGTCATAGCCATACGCCCACGATTCGTCACAAGTAATTATGAAGAAACAAAGTGTGGGTCAGCAGCAACACGTTGACTGAAGTCCTGACATGAGAGAACTCGCCGCTTTCTGTGATCATCATCACTGAGGACACGAGGCATAAAGTTGGCTGAAACGAGTCGCATCCAAATCTTGTGTTATAAAATTGACTGACATGTCCTATAACAAATATTAATTTCAGTAGTAACTTCGCGGATAGTTTAATGTCGATTATTCCTGATCAGATCACGAGCGATTTAACCATTAGTTTTTCAAGGGAGCTGAAGCAGCCGAGTGGTAAAGCACAAAGGCACAGAAGCACACACGTTTAAGTGACCATTGATCAAGCAACTACTAAATGCGGTGATCTTCGTGTATTCTGTATATCTTGTGAGCTCCTGTGACCTAATGTGGTCGTTCCGGAGTATAAATATATAATTTATTTTATTTATTTAAAAGGTGGATCATCTTCGACGGACATATGGTACTCTGAAATTTGCCAATCACTGAAAAGTCTTCGAAATATACATAGAAATTACACAGGAAGCTGTTTTTTTTTTTTAACATACCATATGGTACTGTTGCGTTTCCTAATTTGATGCAAATTCACTGCTCGGTGTTCTCAATGACAGTATAGTGGTTTTGCCGCTATATTATCACTGAGCAATGAATAGTACAGGACACTGTACTGTCGAAAATAGTAGTCACTTGTTCACTCGTTTTGGGGAGTTCTTGGTTCGATTCCTGACTATGACCGGAATCGAACCGGAGGAATTTCTAAAATTCTCTTCATTCGAGGCTGTAGTTAGTCGATTTCAGGCAGAGGGGGAAGGGATTTCCCTCATGAGTTAATCTGGATTTTTCAGCTCACGCAACATGCAAATCGGCTTGCAAACATACTCTTGTAGAGGCATAATACACAATAGGGGAACATGTTCTAATTAGCTGATGCACCTAAAATTCTACAACAACGCTGCTCAGTAAAATTATTCATTTTAAAATGCGACGAAACACAAAGCACCTTCTATTCAAAGTGCGCTAATTCAGGCTGACTACAGATAAATGGGCGATACATGCGGTAGTGTGTCTAGATGATTCGCCGAACATGTTGCGCCAAGCCGCAACTAACTACGGCGTCTCAATTTCAAGATGCGAAAGTCAATCCCTGTAATTTTTAGTCACACCTCGTATATCCGAGAAATACATAATTCTGGTGAACTTCACTTGCATGTTTTTTTTTTTTTTTTTTTAAAGGTTGAAGTAACAGAAAGATATAAATGGCACGATCCGTTAATTAGTCATGCATTGCGGAAGGTGAAGTTCTGTCGCAAGAGAGGTTGGTTGGTTGGTTATTAGGAGTTTTATGGCACATCAGCATCTAAGGCTATTGTGCGCCAAGTCGCAAGAGAGAGACAGACAGACTGGAATGTCGAATATAGCAGTTTACATGAATTAACCTTCGGAATGGACAAAGTAAGAAAAATTGCAAATAAGTGGAATCAAAATTATAATGAAATATTTTACAGTATATATAAATAGAACTTTTACAAAGTGTTTTGGGTCTAACGGCACTAGGATTTCCACCCCCACCCCATCTCCGCGTTGTGTACTTGCGAAGGCCAGAGATTTTACTAAAAAGTGTAACTGTGTTGTTGTGTGGTGTAACGTCTTGTTGTTCCTCTGACCTTTCAGTCGTTGGGCCCCTAGTAGGACCCCACGTTGCACACACTTCACCCAGAGGAGGCAGGTCAGATATATAGGGATCGCAATAGAAGTTCGTACTCTGGCAGGCCCTGCCACCTAGTTTCCTAATATATCAGTGGCTAGGGCATATATATATATATATATATATATAACTGATAATAACCAATTATAAATTATAATAAATTAAAACATATGCCAACAGTATGGCAAAATTGTAGAGCGAAAATTTAACATAGAAATTAAATCAACAAGGTAACAAGACAAGACAGAAACTGTAGTCGAAAGTCTCCAAATAATTTAGAAATTCTGTTAAATCTAATTAATAATAAATCCATATTAAAATTTAAATATAAGGCCAATTATATAGAAATTTAGCGGCACCCTCGCTAAATTTCAAGGATATGTAATAAAATAGCGGCACCCCCGCTAAATTTCTATGTAATTGGCCTTAAATTTTAATATGGATTTATTATTAATCGACTACAGTTTCTGTCTTGTCGTTACCTTTACTTCCCCCTCCCTGTTGATTTAATTTTTATGTTAAATTTTCGCTCTACAGTTTTTCCATACTACTGGCATATGTTTTAATTTGATTTTAATTTATTATAATTTATAATTGGCTATTATTGGTTATGTAATGGGCATCATGTGGAGGATGTGTATTTTTGCTGCCTCTAATGATAGCTTTATATTTATTTTCTTATTTGTTTCATTTTATTTATGTCATTATTCAAACATATATATACTGTATATATATAAACAATTAAGCGCTGGATATTAAGTTAAGGCAGAATTGGAGTTTAAGTTAGGGTAGAGTTAATTTAGATGCTAAGTTAAGTTTATTTTAGATTAAGAGCAATTAAGTTAGAGGAAGGAAGAAGACTGAAGGCTGGGGGGGGGGACGAAACAGATAGAAGTATGTGGACGATAGGGAAGGCGAGCCCAGAAATATCAGTGGGGATAAACCCTACTAGGGGAAAGAGAGGGGCGGGGAAGGGGGGGAAAGAGAGAGAGGAACCTGTCTCCCCGCCCGCCAGGGGAAAGGTACCACGCAAGGAAGCACGATACAGATCACCAGATGGCGCTGGAAGCAAAGCTGCATGTTGTCAGCTGGGGATAGAACTCCAAGATATGCCTGCCAACAGTGTGCATAGCATTACGGTCAAACGCCACCTGTGGTATCCCACATCTGCGCCATATGTACACTGTGAAGTTATACAGAACTACTGTAAATGCTAGAAAAGTTCTATGTTGAATACGTAGTACTCTGTTGGGTTCTGTTGCGTGTCCTGGCATTTGGCCGCAGGGCCCCTGGGACCCCACGATGCCTGCGTTAGGAGGTTGCCAGGCTGCCCATTATTCTCTGGCTGGCTAATCTCTGCCAGCGTCGCCTAAGCTTCCTGACAGAGACCAATGTAAAAAAAAAATAAATAAAAGTTAAAGAGTGTGTGGGCTTTAGAATCAAGAAAGGGGGGACAAGTAGAAGTATGTGGGATACAGAAGAAGGCATCCCCCAGTTCAATGGAATGCATCCATCAGGCAAAAATAGGGAATGGAAGTGGAGAACAGTTGCCGTGCAAGGGAGCACAAGCGTGATCGCCATTTAGCACAATCTTCTTACTCTTCTCATTCAGGTCAGGTCGTGATGTCAATTTCAGTGGTGAGGCAGTTAAAGTCCTATCCGGTGATGTGTCTAAGTAAGTAAGAATATACATGTAAATAGGAATGCATGCCTGCCGACAGATAAAGGTGGCGGTAAATCAAAGCGATTAGAAAGGTGTAAATAATTATCAATACCAAATTGTAAACCAAATAGAGTAAGTCCTCGCTAATCCGGTTACAGTTAATTCGGATGACGGATAATCCGGATAGAAATATGCTAATTCTGTTCGCAGTTGAACACTTTTAATAATACGTTCGGGTCTTTGTTATTCTCAAATATATAATGCCGATGAAACAAGACTGTTTTGGCGTGTTCTACTCAAAAGTACACAATTCTCTCGTACAGAGAAGCCAACACCAAAAGAGCAAGGAAAAGTTAGTAGCAGAAGCATGTGAGACAAAAAAGCAAGCTTATGTAGCATCAGCCAAAAAAAAAAAAAAAAAAACATTCACACCTCCATTCCCTCTAAAAGTTGGTCTAGTTCCTCCTTGAATTTATTTAAGCCAGCGTTTCCCAAACTTGTGTTCCGAGAGATATAAACAAGTGTTCCGTAAAAAATCGTAATTAATAATTAAAAAATAATGATAAAAAAAAATAAATAAATTTTGTATATTTGTAGCGTACACCACTTTTGTATCATTATAATTTTTAACAATTTTTTTTTCGGTTATTAATATGCTGGCATAGACTAATAATTAAATAGACCGCGGAACACTTTTATTTTAGAGGGCTTCTCTATGCATAGAAAAATATGCGTAGAGGTAATGACATCTACGAAAAAGTAGCAATGTAGTGATCTAATATGCCATTCGTATGTGATTTAGCCTGGAGTACAGGGGTTTAAAGGAAAGGGGGAAGCGAACCGATATGATAACTAAATTCACTCCCTTGTATAAATTTTTTTGATAATTATCAGTTTTTAGAAATATTATTGTTAAAATAAATGACCATGGATTTGTGGTTTAAAAAATGAACTTTAGCATTAGCATAGGCATATAATGCAAAAAACCAAGCTTATGTAGCATTGGCCAAAAAAAAAAAAAAAAAAATTCACATATCCATTCCCTCTAAACGTTTTTCCAGTTCTTCCTTGAATGTATTTAAGCTATCAACTTCCACAACGATAGATGGAAGTTTGTTCCAGCAATCAACAACCGGCTGGCTAAAGGCAAATTTCCGCACATCTGTTCTATAATTATCTTTCCTCAATTTGAACTTATGCCCCCTCAGGTTCGTAATCTGAGCAAAAGGAAGAATCCCATCAGAATTGAACCTGCTCAACCCATTCAAAGCCTTATACACCTCAATCAGATTACCTCGCAGGTGCCAAGTCTCTAGACGCTGCATTTGCAAAACTTGAGCCCTTGGTAAGACCATTCCTTCGTTCCCCTCACCAATTTTGTTGCCCTTCTCTGTACTCGTTCCAGCAACTCTATATCCTTCCTAAAATGAGGCCTCCAGACTTGTATGCAGTACTCAAGGCGTGGCCTGACCATTGCCTTATACAAAGGGATAATCACCTCCTTTTCCTATTAGCAAAATTCCTGTATATCATAGACAATACCTCATGATCGACTCGGGCAGCCTGTCTGCACTTCTCAGAAAACTTCATAGCTGACTGCACAATTACTCCCAGATGTTTTTCATTTTCTATCACCCTAAGTGTAGTACCACACAGTTGGCATGTTACTCTGGAGTTACTTCTACCCATATGCAGTACTTTGCATTTGTCAATATTAAACTTCAGTTGCCACTTCTCAGCCCATCTGCCCAACTTTTCTAGGTCCTATTGCAGTAGTGTACTGTCATTAACAACCCTGAAAACATTTGCATCATCTACAAACTTCGACATTAAGCCTGATATACCTTCATTAATATCATTTATAAATATACAAAACAACAGTGGGACCAACGCCGAACCCTGGGGGATTCCACTGATAATATTAGTCCACGAAGAGCAGTATCCATTTATTACCACTCTCTGCCATCTCCCACTCACCGATCCCTTTATCCGTTGTAGCAACTTGCCCTTAATGCCATACTGCTCCAACTTGTACAGTAGTCTTCCATGTGCAACAGTATCAAAAGCTTTCCTAAAATCCAAGTATATGATACCAAAATTATTTTTTGCATCCAGTTCCTTTGTGACCTCATCATAGTATCCAATCAAATTTGTTAGACAAGACTTTCCTTTAACGAACCCATGCTGTGTCTGAATTGTTACTGCAGTCCTGTCTAGATGATCCTGCAATGCATCTTTAACCAGTGACTATTATTTTCTCTGGAACAGAAGTTAAACTAACTGGTCTAATTACTCGTGTCACCCTTAGATCCCCCTTAATTAATTGGCGATACATTTGCACAGCTCTAACGAGAAGCAAGTACTGTACTTCTAGTAGTGCAACTGTGGTCGATGAAAACGAACACAATATTGTCACACTTCAAAAACCCGTGGTGTCGTTTTACACTAAACACTTCAAAAACAGGAAGCAACTAATAAAAGGCTAAAATGAAAGTATGATGACATTAATTTGAATTTCGGCTTTACATGTGTTGGAAATAAAGATGCTCCTGATGCACAGTGCGTCGTATGTAATAAAATATTGGCCAAACAGTTTGAATTTCGCTAAACGTGTGTTTCGTAAATATATTGTGAGATGAGAAGTATTCCGTGAATAAAAAAGTTTAGGAGACGCTGATTTAAGCTATAACTTCCACAGCGACAGACGGAAGTTTGTTCCAGCAATCAAGGTAGAACTTTTCAGCACTTTTTCGTGGCAGTGCAGATGGAACTCATCGGCTAAAGCGAAGGTTCTCAAACTGTACGTCGCGACGCCCTTTGGAGGCGCGATAATTTACCAGGGGTGTCGCGGACGATGTAATAGTTTATGTAAGATTTCCATGGCAAATATTAAAAATGTATTAAGAATGATTTTTTTTTCCTATTAGCTATCTACTTCTATTTGATCTGTATTATTAATGTAAATAATTATAGAAAATATTTGGGGTATTTTTGACAAAGATAACTCATCAACACGTATTAATAATTATTGTATTAACATATTAAAAATAATAAATTGCACAATTATAGCTGTTTTAAACATTTCAAAGTGAGGATGAACAATCGCAGCCTATTTTTTACTTCCAAAAAATCAGAATTGGAAAAAAAACATAGCTGCTTTCTTCAAGGGAGGCGCCAGGAAAATTTTACAGGTCAAGGGAGGCGTGGGTTCAGAAAGTTTGAGAACCGCTGGGCTAAAATCTTGTGATCACAAGACTAAGAATCCAAGCGCATTAAAAGATTGTATTCACATATTGTTTGTTATCTACTACAACTCGCAAAATGCTTGGCTCACACAAGAAGTTACACAGAATTGGTTCCATAACCACTTCGTACCCGAAAGAGGTACCAGAAAGAAGTGTTGAAATTTTCAGATTATCAGATTAAAGCACTTCTAATCTTTGACAATGCCCCGCACATTAGGATATTGAAAATATGTCCGGTAAGGATGGTAAAATAAAGTGCCTGGCTTTGCCGCCAAACATAACTGTCTTAATACAGCCTGTGGATCAAGGCACCATTATGGCCTGCAAGAGGCTCTACAAGCACAAGTTCCTAGATGAGGTGATGGTGGTGTTGGAAGACAGAATTGATGAAGATAACGGCACAAGAGGAAGAACTCTGGAAAATATCAAATTATACAATATCAAGTCTGCTATCTTTAACTGGGCCAATGAATGGAGGAAAACTAAAATGAAAACTTTAGTGAATGGCTGGAAAAAACTCTTTGCAAAATACAGATGGTGATATTGACTTTAAGGGATTAGAGCCAGAGGACTTTTAGACTGTGTTGAGAGCAGCTGGAGAGACTAAAATATTGGCCAAGATTGGCTTGAACTGGAAGAAGGAGATCGTGGATTTCAGTTTCTGACAGAGGAAGAAATTGCTGCAGACGTTATTAAGGATTCTGCTATGGAAAAAGAATCAGATAATGAACTAGATGAACTACTACAAGCAATAAGAAATTTCTTAGCTCCGCATTGATGCAGTAATCAACAAGTAATAAGAAATTTCTTAGCTCCGCATTGATGCAGTAATCAATTGTGGACCCTTCAGTAAATCAAGAATTGCATGGGTATTATGAACACCTAAAAACTTGTAAGAACTATTCTTACACAATTTTTTTTTTTTTGAATTATAAATTATCAAATTTTAATAAATAACTAAGTTAAAAACAGTCAAGCACTCAGCAGAATTGCTGGTCTGTTTACTCTTCGAAAGTGAGAGATTAGCGTAGTAGCAGGAGGGACGCTGACCAGACTGTGATACAATGGGTAGGCCAGTTTGACGCAGTTCGTGCCTACAGAAAAAATAGGGCTGTGGCTGCTGACGGTAACGGGGGACAAAAGAACGCCCACACCCCTAAAGTTGTTTCGGTACCCCATCCAAAGGGAAGACCCAGATCAGAGAGTTCTCCGTGTTCGAGCTGTAAACAAAGTACAAACAGGCCGACACGGGAGGCACTCTCACCAATTTCACAGACGGTGTCTTGGAAGGAAGCGTGAAGGAAGAGGTAAGTGGTTGCGGGCATCCCAAAGATAGTTTTTGAGATTGGTTAGAGCCCGGATGTTGTCAACACAAAGAAGGGAGTTTGACCTACCAGGTGCGGGTCGAGACGATAAGAAAAAAAAATAAGCGAATGAAATTAGAGATGAAGATGGATAGAGAACTAATGATTGGACGAAAAATAAGGGAGAGTTGGAAACAAAACTCGGACGCAGGAAGAAGACGGAGCCAGAGCCCGAGAGTCAGAGTCCCGAAGCCTGGAAGGGAAAGATCCGGAGGAGAATCCCGGAGGTGCGAAAGAGTGGCGGAAAGATATTTTTGGAGTGCGGGGAAACGCGTACGGAAAGTTAGATCATGATAGTTTAGTGGGTGCAGATAATAGCGAAAGGCAGAATGACCTGGAGGAAGTCCTGAGTGTGGGAAAGTTAACGTGGAGACAAAAAAGAGCCGTAAGCCCAGCTGATCAGGGAAGAAATCGCAGGAAGGCCTGAAGGATCGGAAACTTACCCAGGTGGTAAAGAAAATGATACCAAGTAAGTCAGCTTAGTGAATGTTACTAACGAGAACGGGGTTGTAAAGAAATCCATGGGAGAAAATTGGACAGGACAGTTTTAGAAGTATTGTAACGTGTAGAATACTAATTTGTAAAGATGGGAATAAGATATAATAGAAATAGAGAGAGAGAGTGAATGTTACTCATCTGTGACTAGAGGTATTGATGAGAAATTTTAAAGAAATGTGTTAAAAGTAAAACAGTGGGTTTCTGGAATTGTCTAATTGCTATTAATGGAGTTAATTGTATTCGATATAAATTTCCTCCTTAAAGTATGTAAGAAAGAATGAAACAAATTATTGGTGTTATTCAGAATATGTTGAAAGGGGATATATATATATATTTGATCATATAAAAGAGTATAGGATAGAAATTTTAGATTTTTATTGAAACATAGTGGAAGTTTATAGATGGCTTAAGGAGAGTAATTAAGGGAGGACACCTTTTCATGTATATGATAATTACTGTGTGGTAAAGTTTTGATATTATGAATAATCATGAATATATAGTGTGTGTAAATAATTGTACAATCTAGTTTGTTGTTTTATCATGAGCTTTATGTGTGATATTGACACCAAGCATTAATTGTAAGTCACGGGAACTATTCTAGCACGGGGAGCTAATAACACAAATAAGAGAAAATTAGTATTTCCTCCAACTTGGATCTTCTGATACAAAACCTTAATGACAAAGGAGTGAGTGAGAAAGGGTGCCGATTAACTGCGCAGCAGATAGCATGTGGGCCTTGGAAGGGAAGTGAGGACCCCCCTGTTCAAAGGAATAAAGAAAATAACAACAACAGCCTTTATGGTTCCAAGAAAAAGGGGGAAAGAAATAGCTAAGGGATAGATTAAAAAAAAAAGGTCTAAAAAAATAATAAAAAGGAATAATAAAAAATAAAGAAAGATAATAATAAAAAAATACCCCCCCCCCACAAACTATTAGAACACCTAAGAAGTAAGGGAGATCCTAGTTAAAAAAAACAACAGCAGTCTGTTCAGGCAAAACTTAAGTTTCTTCAAACCTGCATTGTTTCGTTCAAAAACAAGTACAACTTCTGAGTCTTCTATCGATGGATGAATGTCTTTTTACAGTTTTTAAATAAAGGGGCTACAGTGATATATTTTTATTTATTTTCATCAGCGCTACCTATATCATTAAATTTTCCTTTTATTTGTGTTCTAAGTTTTTTTTTTTTTTTTTTTTTTGTATTTTAGGGCTATCTTTTGCTTCATTAATTCGGACTATCGCTTAATCCGGATGACCTCTCCCCCCAATTAATCCGAATTAGTGAGGGTTTACTGTAAGTGCAAAATAAGCAGTTTTTAACATAATTATGCAGAATATTTAACTTAATTATTAAATAGCTGAGTGGAGGACTAAGATTACACAATAGTAGACAAGAGTGGAGAGAAATGATTATTTATAAAGAAACTGAGAAGCTATAGTAGAAGAAAATGCATAGTATAAATGGTTTGTTAAACCAAGAGTTTCAAAGCACGTTGGACTACATATGGCTGGACGGAAACGTGATCAAATTTGAGGCGTATACCCAAATTCGATCGCCATATCTAGTCGAAAACGGATTTGACGTGGCTAATAGCCTCCATCAATGCAATCGGAATGCGATAAAGATTCCTGATTAAGTCTAGTATTGAATCGACAGCATTTAGTAAAACTCAAGGTGGTTGAATTCTTGTGTGGCCAACCAAGTACCGAATCCAGCAATTCTGTATTGAAACAGTGACGGCTTTATATATTTCAAGAAATCAGAAAATAGGTTGTTTTTAACCTGGGAAAAAAAAAAAAAAGTTCAGTTACACAGTTTTTTTTTATGAAACCCCTAAACACGAAAGGTATCAAAACCTATAGTACTTAGTACCGTGCAAGGGTTGAAGGAAAAGTATGGGGGAGGGGGATGCCGGAAACTTTGCTCTAGAGACTAAACATGGGTTTCACCACTTCAAGCCTCCAATAAGCAAAGTGGTGGTATTTCACCGGTTGATGAAAGTCATCTACCACCTAAATCAATGCATAAAACAGATGAAAATGGGAAGATTCAAGGGACCTGAGGAATACCCGAGTAGCTTAAGAATAGAACAGATTTAGCCCCATCATTAACAATAAAAGCACAGTAAGTAGACAGGGAAGTTCGAAAATCCAGCAGAAAATATTTAAATTGGATATTGCGCCGAATATAATAAGTCTGTAAATTGCCTGTGTTCTGGGGTCTATTTCCTGTTTGATGGACGAAAAACCCGAGTTTCCAAGAGAAAAAAAAAAAAAAAAAAACATGCTACCCTCGCATGAGACCGACCAACTCAGCCACGTTGGGAAAAAGATCCATAAAAATTCCTCGCGTCATTGACGGGATTCGAACTTAGGTCTTTTCCAGCAGGTGTGGGGGAGGACGGTGATTATAACTATCCACGAGGCCATTTGAGGTCGTGCAAAAATCCTGAAACAGACAGAAAATTGGCCGTTTTCTTTGAAAATTGGTAAGTTATCGTTTTTATAGCTTGGATTTAGATGGTATTGTTTCAGTCTAGATATAAGAAACCCTTGGATAATCAGAGGTTTCAAACTCCAGTAAGGAAATGAACAAAACGTTGCACTAGTAGACAATCAGGACCAAGCACAACCGAGTCACTGAGGTTAATAATAGCCTTGGGGGTTAAATTTGGAGCGAGAGAAGACTGATTGTTACCTGAAATATCTGGATTAAAGTGGAGAGAGAGAGAGTTGAAGGACTGATATGTTAGAATTATAGATCAACATTTGGCGAATAAGTTGGTCTTAGTATGAGACGAACTTATTTGATGATTTTCATTGTTACTTTGTAATATGTAAAATCTTCCTGATTAACGGTTAAGTTGGCATTGATCTTTATATGAAACTGACACAACTGCAATAAGTGAGAATTACTGTCAGTGATTCTCGACAGAATGTCGTTGTTAGAAGCCTGGGTAAGTGATCAAAAGTTTATCAAGGGCAAAAGCCTTTGCTAAACCCATTAAAAACGATGTTCTTAATGGGTTTTTGCTGAAGCCAACGAAGCATACGTAAAAACCATGAAAAACAATTATTAAGGTTTAGTTTCATTAAACAAACAAAATAATAATGAAGTAACACAGAATAATAATAAAGTATCTTGACCAAGTCATTCACTAGGTCAGGGGTCGGCAACCATTTTTGCGTGAAGAGCCATTTTTGATCTAATTAAAAAAAAAAAAAAAAACGAATCTGAAGTACCGCACCTCATCTAAAGCTGGGAGCGGGGAGGGGAGTTTAAGAAATAGAATAGTGGGAAAGTGTTTTATTAAAAAATACATATATGTTCAAATATTATTTATTAATTATATATTAATGATTATTTATTAATGCTCGCGATGAGCAGGCAAACTAAACTGAGAAGGGTTTGCGGCTTGCGCTGAAACTAATGCTATATTCACGTCGCCGCTGCGCGCGGCCCTTGTCGTATATATTGGATAAAAGTTAAAGAGCTCGAGTTACATGTTCAAAGAGCTGCATGCGGCTCGCGAGCCGCAGGTTGCCTATCCCTGCCCTAGGTTCATGTAGTGCGCCTTTCCTTTTGTCGCTGGGAAAGGATTACGCTTAAACAGATAGTTTAGAGATTCAAATTTAAAGCGATTTCGTAGTAAATTCGAATAATAATTTCCTGAAAAGTAGCGTGCATTTAATAACGTTCTATTTTTACTGTGGAACGACCACATGGGTCAGAGGAGTTGTCAATTAATCATTTTTCCACAAATACAATCACTAACCGTATTTAGTGATCATCCGCACTCGAAACACGATGAACTGAAACACGTGTACTTTTGCACCCCGACATTGATCACTCAGCCACGTCAGGCCATAATTTTCGACATCCCACTTCTATCATATTATGCATGCTACTTCGTTAAAACAAATAACTATAGAACGGCTAAGAATATCAAACGACTGTACAAAGAATCATAAATTTTTATGATTTCACGATTCCATTTCTGCCCAGGCAGGCTGGCTCAAGATACTTCGTGGACGCGGAAAGTTAATAAACAAACCTCCGCTTTGGTGTCTACTATTTCCAGACAGCAGTAACAGCTAAAATATTCAGGAACCTAAGTGGCACTGGCTTTGCCTAGAGTGCATAAAATTTCCCAAAAATATTCTTAAAGCTGCCGAAACAAACAAAAAAAAAAAAAAGTATTCTAATGATAGGATTTTATTCTTGGCAAAATGTGATTCCATCAGCTCAGCCGTAAGAGTTTGGAAAAGTTATAAAACACATAACTACAAGCACAAACTAAACTACTTTCCTTTATGTTCCGTATAAAGAAACGTGAAGATATTCTACCATATTCAACAGAAAAATATTGGAAGATATTTCTGTATTGGAAAGAGGAACTATTCTTCAATTCTTTCCAGATAGGACGACTACGGTAAAAAGATTTCTTGACTGATAAACTGTAGGACAGTGAGCTACACTTTCGTTAAGTTGTGACCATGAAAAATATGAAATAAATATGAGATAAATTAAAAATATTTTTTATTTAAACTGTAGCATACTACATTGTACCTACAGTTTATTTAAACTGTAGGTACAATGAACACGTCTGTATGTTTTGATTATATCAAGCTTCAAATTGTTATTTAAAACAGATATCATTTAATTGTTTATTTTCTCGTTTATCATAGAAAAACTTATATAAGATAAGAGTAATCACTAGACATCGAATTATATGCATTTGCATATGTGCATATGAAAATGTTAACCTCGATTCAATGCACTATATTGCAGCAAGGCTTCTCCACTAAATCCGATTTTCCATTAAACTCGAAAGAAACACGTACGTCTCCGAAGTTGCTTGAATATTATGAAAAAAAAAAAAAAAAAAAACTATGTGAAATATAAAACATTAAATATTATAATACTGGATTTTACCGTACTTATTTTGTGAAGCGGGAGAGGGGAAACTTTGTTTTGTTATTTAGTGGAAGTGAAAAACTCTGACAAACTTATTTGGAGTTCGAAGGACTCAGTACTCTCTCCAGAAATTCAAATGACTCGCTACCGTCTGACACTTTGGAAAACTTATTAGAAGACGATGGTAAGGAAACTCCTGTCTCACTGCACTCTATTATGAAAATATATTAACTTCTGCAAATACTATCAGACTAACACAGTAATTACAGACCAGTTAGTTTAACTTCTGTTCCGGGGAAAATAATGGAGTTACTGTTAAAGATGCATTGCAGGATCATCTAGACAAGACTGAAGTAATCAGTAATAATTCAGACACCGGATGGATTTGTTAAGGGAAAAGTCTTGTCTGACAAATTCAATTGGATACTATGATGTGGTAACAAAGGCACTGGATGCAAAAAATTATTTTGATATCATATACTTGGATTTCAGGAAAGCTTTTGACACTGTTGAGCATGGAAGACTACTGTACAAATTGGAGCAGTATGGTATTAAGGGCAAGTTGCTACAATGGATAAAAAGGTGGTTGAGTGGGAGAATAAATATCTTTATTGCAGGCAGTGATTAGTTACATGATTGCCTGATGCAATAATACCCACAACAGCGACAATGCTAGGAGAAGACAGAGTGGTAATAAATAGACACGGCTCTTCGAAATGAAGTCCCTCAGGGTTCGGTGTTGGGCCCACTGTTGTTTTGTATATTTATCAATGATATTGATGAAGGTATATCAGGCTTAATGTCGAAGTTTGCAGATGATACAAAGGTTGGCAGGGCTGTTAATGACCGTAAAGTCTTGTCTGACAAATTCGATTGGATACTATGATGTGGTTACAAAGGAACTGGATGCAAAAAATAATTTTGATATCATATACTTGGATTTCAGGAAAGCTTTTGACACTGTTGCGCATGAAAGACTATTGTACAAATTACAGCAGAATGGTATTAAGGGTAAGTTGCTACAATGGATAAAAGGGTGGTTGAGTGGGAGAAGACAGAGGATGGTAATCAATGGGTGCTGCTCTCCGTGAACTAATGTTATTAGTGAAGTCCCACGGGGTTCGGTGTTAGGTCCACTGTTGTTTTGTATATATATCAATGATATTGATGAAGGTATATCAGGCTTAATGTCGAAGTTTGCAGATGATACAAAGGTTGGCAGGCTGTTAATGACCGTAAAAAAAAAATTTGTCTTGTCTGACAAATTCGATTGGATACTATGATGTGGTTACAAAGGAACTGGATGCAAAAAATAATTTTGATATCAGTGTGCTACTGCAACAGGGACTAGAAAATTTCGAGCAGATGGGCTGAAAAGTGGCAATTGAAGTTTAACATTTACAAATGCAAAGTACTGCATACGGGTAGAAGTAACCCCAGAGAAACGTACCAACTCTGTGGTACTACACTTAGGGTGGTAGAAAATGAAAAAGACCTGGAAGTAATTGTGCAGTCAAATATGACCTGGAAGTAATTGTGCAATCAGATATGAAATTTTCTGAGCAGTGCAGACAGGCTGCTAGAGTAGGTCATGGGGTATTGTCAAGGATATACTGGAATTTTGCTAATAGGGTAAAGGAGGTGATTATCCCTTTGTATAAGGCAATGGTCAGGCCACGCCTTGAGTACTGCATACAAGTCTGGAGGCCTCATTTTAAGAAGGATGTAGAGTTGCTTGAGTGAGTACAGAGAAGGGCAACAAGATTGGTGAGGGGAAAGAAAGGGTGGTCTTACCAAGAAAGGCTTAAGTTCTGCAAATTGCAGCATCTATAGACTAGGCATCTGCGAGGTGATCTGATTAAGGTGTATAAGGTCTTGAATGGGTTGAGCAGGCTAAATTCTGATGGATTCTTACTCTTGCTCAGATTACGAACCTGAGGGGGCAAAAATTGAAATTAAGAAAAGACAGTTATAGATGTGCGGAAATTTGCCTTTAGCCAGCGGATAGTTGATTGCTGGAACAAACTTCTCTCTGTCGTTGTGGAAGTTGATAGCTTAAATAAAGTCAAGGAGGAACTGGACAAACGTTTAGAGGGAATGGATGTGTGAAATGTTTATTTAGTGACTTTTCTTTTCTCCTGGTTAAATTATCAGCAGAATCAATTTGGGACTCTTCTGGCCAAGTTAATAACCCTCTTGCATAATAATTATTAAAAAAATCATATTCGTAAAAAAGCCTCTACAAGCATAGCTACTTACAGAGTTATACAACGCGTACAACTTACCTCTCCTAGAGGAGCCTCTTTTGACAAGTTGGGGAACTTGGTTATAGGCAACAGTTCTGCCAATAATTTGATTCTATACAAAAAAAAAAGTTTCAGATGAGTTGAATACTGCTGCTATTTGCACAGCCAAGGCCTTTTCATTCCGATTCTTTGGATAGAAAAGATTTAACTTGTTCTTCGAGATGTCTTTCGCTTGGTTACCTAATTCTATAACCGACCTTGAAACGTGAGGACCTTCTTTGAGCAATGCAATTCAAGAATTAGGAAAAGTCCCTCAGAAATTTCAACCAGCCCTGAGCACAGAAAATAGCAAATAAGTTTGGCAATGTTTTAAAACAGAATTCCGAATTTCATATTTTAAAGGAAAACAGAAGACTTTGTTAACAGAAATGAAAAGGAATTCCATTTCAAGGGTTTCGAAGGCTCACAATTTCAAATTTAGCCTCTTCGCTTCCGTCGATGTGGAAAGAGCGTTCTCTACCTTTAAAATGATTCTGGATGAGAAAGGCCACAGATTCATAGTGCACCACATTGAAAAATACAGCAGTTGATATTAATACGAAGAAAAACACTATTAAAAACGCGTATAAAAAATGTCTTATTGGTACAGTTAGAAGAGAACCACCATAATACAGGCACTTAGCAACAAGACGACGTTAGAGGTAAAACATGAATAAGAAGATTCTGTAAATTCAATTTAATTGTAATTAGTAATAAATGTAAAAACAATATTTGGTATCAAGCGATCACGCTCTACAGCAAGGAGTCTTAACCTTCTTCCATTCTACCTATTACAAATTAAGAATTAATACGTAAAGCAAAAAAAAAAAAAAAAAGTGCATTAAAATACACTTTTTTTTAACTTCGGGAAAGGCCGCCTTTCACCTGGATCCTTGTCTCACCTCTGGGAGGTGAGACAAGGATCCAGGGATGCACCTCTCAGTTTACATCGGTGGGGAAACTTAAGTTATAAATGACAAATATCAGGCTTTTGCAGGGACAGAATCGCTAAAGTGTTAAAACCACTATACATGAAGTGTATAGTGGTTTTAACACTTCTCACTCACTTAAAAAAAGTCTGAGTTCTCCTATCAGACTCTGAAGGAATTCCTAAAGGCCTTTTCAATCGGGGTTACTGTTTAAAAGAATTATAAATAAACACTTCTGTTTATACTCCGGAACCATCACAGAAGAAGTTTACAACTCATTTTTGAAAGCGATTAGCCGATTTCGAGTAAAGCCGGTAGATCCTTCACTTCCCCCACCCGTGAATTTCGGATTTTTCAGCCCGCAATACATACATATATCTCCTCAACAAACTGTGAATACAGGCCATCAGGCTATGATAAACTATATCAACTAGATTACCACGTGAACAAAACGAAATATGACCAAAGTAGTCGATTCGAAAAACATATTCGCCCCCTCCCCCCAAAAAATACAAAGCCACAATAGTGTTAATACAGTAGACCAGTGTTTCTCAACCTTTTCGTTGTTGCGGCACACTACAATCACTATTATACCCATATATATTATATATATGAGTATAAAATTCTAAAACACAGCAATAAACAGATAATAATAATAATAATAATATTAAATATATATATATATATATATATATATATATATATATATATATATATATAACAAACTAAGTTATTTCTGTTGGCTATATTTAATAATACACTTATTATTTGTTTTAAATGCTTTCAATGTTCTTTTCTGAACGTACATGAATTGCATGAAATTTAGAAAAAAAATATTTACTGTATTTAAAAGAACATACATGAAATTTAACATATTTAAATATAAAAACAAACAAATATACAATTATAACATTTTAATCAGTAAGACGTGGGTTTGATGAAAGCACACAGTTTTTTAATATGAGGATTTTTTGTGGATAGGGTTACTCTCAGCTCTTTTACCGACTTTAGTCTCTCTCTCTCTCTCTCTCTCTCTCTCTCTCTCTCTCTCTCTCTCTCTCTCTCTTTAATCTCGTTTAAAGGGGGAAACCTTGTTTCGCAGTAGGAAGTGGAAAATGGCAATAAAATTCTAATTGCCTTTTCCGAAATTCGTGGATATTCATTTTGAATTTTGCTAATATTAGCACTAATATTAGTGATTTTCCAGCGACTGGTCACTACGGATCTCAAACAATTTTTCTTCCTCTTGCAGATTAAGTTCTAACATCGGAAGGTTCTTATTGCAAATGGGTCTCTTACTCACAAATATTTTTGTGAGTAAGTAATACAAAAAGTAATGCTCACAAAAATATTTGTGAGTAATAATTTTGAAAGTAATGCTCATTTTTTGTCTTTAACAGCTCTAATGTTTCGCTTATTACATTGATTATTTTAGTATAATTCATTTTGATAGTCAAGGGAAACATTTCTAAATTTTTTTCATTTACATATTTTTTCCATATACTCAAACTTTTTTTTAAAGGCGAACAACTTGTCAATAGCAGTGAGTAAATTTTCCTCAGGGCTTTGCATACTGATTCATTAAGCTACGCGAATAAATCCGCTATAAAAGCTAATTTACAGCACCAAATTTCATCAATTAAATAATCACAAAATTCTGATTGCTGCAGTGAAAAAAAATATGAGCATTTTCTCACGCAACTCGTCTATGCGCATAAGCACATTTTCTTTTGATAGCCATCGAACCTCAGTACACATCATTTTTAAAAAAATGTGATACAGACTCCAGTTCCTTGCATAATTTTCCGAAAATACGTATTTTTTGTGGTATACTTTTGATATAATTGACCATTTTAACCGCTTGATCAAGTATAAGTTTTAAATCGGGTACGACTGTCTCCGCTACTAGAACTTTCCTGTCTGTAAAACAGTGTTGTAATAATTGAATTGTGTCGTTTTACAAAGTTTACAAATCCTTTTACTGCTCCTGTCATCGCGGGAGCACCGTCGGTGCAAATGCCGACACACGACTTCCATAAAATATACCACACTTTTGTAAATAATTATTCATTACTTTGAAAATATCTTGGCCGGTTGTTCTTTCAGTGAGTTGTTCTTCACAGCAAAAAAAAAAAAAAAAAGAAAGAAAAAAGTTTAATAATTGTGTCGTTTTCGATAAACCTGACAAATGCTATTAATTGGGCTTTCCCGCTAATATCTGTAGAATTGTCTACTTGCAATGCAAACAATTGCCACAAAATTATTAATATTTCGAACAGCTTTTTCTTCAATATCATTGGACACTTCTTTTTATACGCCTGCTAATTGTGCTGTTCGAAAGTGATACAGTCATTATTCTTTTTTCAGCTTCCTCTCCCAAAGTACTTTTCACGATTACCCGACATGCTGGTAAAATCAGACTTTCTGCAATCAGATGAGATTTCTTTTTTTTGCCACGAGTTCGGCTACTAAATAGATGGCTTCTTGCGCTTTATCAGTCACTGACGTGAAGTATAATATGTTATGAAGGCAACAGTCCATATGTGAAGTGCGGGTAAATCATATCGCCTATGAAACATGCAAATTAGCTCATGCGTATCTAATATTCAGTATCCAGAAGAGGAGAGTGTAGAAGTATGATTTATCCCTGACAGAGATTAACACTCAAAACAGTGCTGTTAATTATCTTTCAGGAGTCTTGTCGGTAGTGGAGTCCACTCTCCGGGAGAGAAGTTCATTACTCAAGTAATGGTGTGAGGGCGGTTGACAAATCGAAATTTGTTTCCTCACAGATCCCATAACTCGTTCAATGAGATTCAGGTCTGTGGAACTCTGTGGCTACTCTAAATTGAAAATATCCTCGCTCGAAAGAGCGTTCTCCACTGAATGCACTTCATAGATTACATCATTATTTTTTTACTAGGAATGACGCCTGATGTTCAAAAATTTCATTCCTATACCTCAATTTCATTCCTATCTTTATAGTAATCCCGTTTCTTGACTGATTTCGTCTCTCTCTCTCTCTCTCTCTCTCTCTCTCTCTCTCTCTCTCTCTCTCTCTCTCTCTCTCTCTCTCTCTCTCTCTCTCAGGCTCTTCCAGAATTCAGCCATCTGTTGTTATGACCCGTGGTCGACTTTCCATAGGTCCCCGGCATACTTCTCTTGACCAAGAGCCAGGAAAACACATTTTGTTGGAGCTGCAGGACCCTTGCTACCTCCGCCTATGATTGGCCCATTTCTACCACAATGAATCACTAACAGTTAAGGCCGCTACACACGTTCAGGTAAACCTGTCAGTTATGCCTGCGCAGGCACGCCTGTACAGGTCTACCGGACGCCCATAGTGCATCCACACCTGTCACCATTCATTCAGTCGGCTGACCATGGCATCGACAAGACGACGTTTTAGCAAAAGGTGGCTTATTATTTGCAACGAAGTGTTTTTAAACGTAAAATAAAACGTAATATACGGTGCAAAGAATGGTTGAAAAAAAAGAAAAATTTATTCATATGTGAACTCGTTAAGTGAATTGCAGTTGGCCCCTAAAGATTGGTATAATTATTTGCGGATGAATGAAAGAAAACTTTCTTTCATTAGTTACTCTAGTAATTAAAAAAAAAAAAAAGAAACGATACCGTTATGAGGACGGCCATTTCACCGCACGAGAGATTATCTGCAACTCTGAGATTTCTTGCAACTGGAAAAAGTTACGAAGAACTTAAATTTTCGACGATAATTTTAGCGAAATTCTCAGAAAAATCCTCCAGATTTATTAAAATTTAATAAAATGAATATAGTATGAATTTTATTATTGCTGTTATTATAAATTATATTTATTTACACTTTGATATTCAAAGTTAAAATTTACTTCTAATCCAGGCAAATGTTTTATTAATCGGCGACAAAATAATAGTGATTTATTTTTCATATAAATATGTAATTATTAATGATAGTCGAATAGGGAAATCCTCCAATCTCGCAGTACGCCTGCCACGTCGCTACACACGCTCCGGTTTGTCTGCGCAGGCCACTCCGGTTCAGGCAAATTGAATGATTTTTCATATTTCTTCCGGTCGCCTGTGCAGGTCAAAATAACTGTGCAGTTTTATCATCCACACGTTCCAGTAGACCTGTACAGGCGTGCCTGCGCAGGCATAACTGACAGGTTTACCTGAACGTGTGTAGCGGCCTTTAGGATAAGGTATTCTCAAATGATGTATTCCTCAAAAATTAGTATTCCTTAAAAAAAAAAAAATAGCCAAGCAGTGCGACCCTAAAAGGTTTGCCTTGCTCCTTATATAGCATATAATAATCGGATATATAGTCTACTCTCTAGCCAAAGATGCTGTACAGAAGTTATACATATAACTGAAACAAATTTAATAGCTAAGAGTCGAAAGAACATTGTCCTGTCATGTCTTTTCTGAGTAATCTTGAAATGTAATCTCGTCTGTATAATCCAATGTTTATTTTTTGTCTAACCTTACATCCCATTTGTCAAAAGGAGATCGATTTTGCAACGGAAGCAGTGCTACAGGATACTGTCGGAATGAACGTGCTTTCATATTTACCGCCTTCTTTCTAAGCGAGTTGTCCAAAAAAAGTGTTTATCCAAAGAAACGGAACTGGGAAAGTGAGTTTTCTTAGTGCCCCTGTACTTACTGGTTTGTTTATGTTTTTGATGTATTCTCTGACATGTGAATCCGCACGTTCTTTTCTACTATACACAAGACTGTAAGTTACCAGTCTAGAAGCATTCCAATCTCTTTGGTATAAACTGAAGGGATAAAGCATGTAACTCACCTAGAACCTCGTACTAAATTAACCAGCAGCAACACCAAGTGGAGGCCTTGCTGTCCTTCTTCAATTCCACCCCACCTTTTCCTTCTTCATCGTTTACTCATGAGTATTCAGAGTGAACTAATTGCAGAGAAGACTAGGGATCACTTGGTGAACATTGATTCATGCACAAACCCTGAGGAAATTTGTGTGTTTGATATAACTGCCAAAACTTGTAAAATTTAGCTCCCTTTTAAATAAGATATAATTTATAAAACACACAAATTTCCTAAATAATGTAGTTTAAATAATATATAATTTTTTATTTTCGGTTTATTCTGATTATAAACAGTTTTGTTCATATTAAAGGATTTTATAATCCTTAACATGAATAAAACTCAAAAATTGTGTTTCGTTTACTGTTTTGTTGCTGGTGATATTACCATGATCGTCCAGCGCAGTATTTTCAGATCGTTTTGTAAGAAATTTCGAGATTCAATTAGAGTAAACTGACACGCAGTAACAGCATCAACCTGTCGGATATCAATCTGAATCTTGAAATGCCTCAGTGGGAGTTATTTAGTTTTCGAAGAAACAGTTTTAAAAAACATATTTTTGTGTCCCTCAAAGGATCTCTTCGTAATTTGTTTAGATTTTAATAGACAGATGCTATGTTTAATTTATCTGGAAATTTCCATTTACTAGGCCAAAAGGGGTCATGCAGAACAGAAAGTTTAAAGATAATCTTTTTATCCAATGCACTTGCATAACTAGGTCAGTGAGCATGTTACCTGAATACAGATTATAGTCTAATTTTAGTCTGTGGCCGTTAGTGTTTTAATAAATTTTCCTCCGACCATATGTCGAACCCTATGTTTTGATTATTTCTTCTTTTTTTCTTTGTGTGTGTGTGTGTGTGTGTGTGTGTGTGTGTGTGTGTGTGTGTGTGTGTGTGTGTGTGTGTGTGTGTGTGTGTGTGTGTGTGTGTGTTTTGCCGTTACCAACTCCTGCTTGAGGCTGATTAATGACTTGCATTGAGACGCGAGTCGGTCCATTGACCTCACTTTAAATGCTTAACTCCGACATATTAGCCAATTAAGGAACCTTCGTGTTAACGAGCAAAATAGTGGGCAGATTATTTACCTCGCGATTGCTTCTTACCCATGTGAACCACAGAGTTTGTAACCAAGAGGGAAATATCAAGAATTGAGAAAATTCAACTGATATTTTAAGACCGTATTTGCTCGCATATTCACTGACATTATTTTTCAATTAACATGATTTCATTCTTCTTATCTACATAACATGCAGATAATTAAGTCTGATTCATGAAATACACAGAGCAGTAGTTCTTACAAAAGATGAAGATCTAATTTTAAAATTAGGCTTAATGAAAGTATGATACACGTTAGCTTTAATAAAAAATATATAAGAAATTTGTTTCTTATAGCTTTATCTTTACCTTATCTTTAATAAAAAATAAGAAAAACTTTCTGTTTATACTACAGAACGACCACACAAGATCAGAAGAGTTCACAAGACAGAGAAATACAAGAACATGATGTATTTAGTAGTCATGGATCGAACGCGAGACAACTAAATCCATGATCACTTAAAGTGAATGTACTTTTGTATCCACGCCATTGACTACTCGGCTAAAACGGCGGGAGAAAAAAAATTCCTGTTTCTACTCCAGGACGACCACTTTTAACAAGAGTAAAAAGAGGTGAGTGGGAGGATACGTACGACTTCCACCTAAATGATGTTTTTAATTATTTCACCCTAAAAAATAACATTTTTAGTCAAATAACGCGAACTTTAAATGATAAGTGGAAATATTTAGATCCATATGAAAATTTTAACGTTGAAGTTCTAATGCTAACTTGTAGACAAAATACATTTACAATGCATTTAGCTAACAAAAAAAAAAAAAAAAATCCTTACTACTCAACCAAGACTCAAATCGATTAAAGTAACAGAATGGATTAATTTGCTATATCATGAGGAACTACTCGATCGTCCTCCATGAACCATGTCACGTTCATGGAGGACCATGCCAAATGTCATTCGTAGTTTAGGGCAGAGCTTTCCAAGGTGGGTATCACAGCATCCTGGAAAGTGGAGCCGTGTCCCAATGGTTATCGTCAAATTTTGGCATCATATCACAATTACTTTCCTTTCGCTGCATATATTGATGTAATTTATTGATTAAAATACAGTTATTGCGTAATACCTTAAAAGTTTACGACATTTATTTCTTGTCGTGTTTCATACTCAGCACAGATGAGCTTTCTTACCCTTTCAGATGGGTTGGTTAAGCTCGTGCTCAGTACTGCACATCTTCCATCCCTCTTATCCTTTTTACGTTTATGGTCTGAAACTAAGGAAGCTGTGTATCGTTACATTTATATCAACTTCAAATAAGAAACAAAAATAGATTGGAGGGGCGAAGAATTACGACATTTTGGATGGAGTGCGTTTTTTTTTTTTGTGAAAAAAAAAATTTTAAGTTTGAAATCTGCACTGCTATAGTTGTTTCGTCACTTGTCGAGGTTTGAGTTCGAATCTCATAGAAGACGAGATTCTTAAAGGCCTCTTCAATCAGGGTAAGCAGAGGAAATAGGGTTTCCTCCGTGAGTTACTCACGAGTTTTTCAGTCAGCGCAACATGCAAATCGTGAACACATGTACTTGACAGACATAATACCTGGCGCACTTGACTAAGGTGGTAATGCACCATAAAACTAACTGTCATAGCATAGTATAGTGACTGCTAATCCAGAGACAGCGAACCTTTTTCAGTCTAGATGCCAAAACGAAGCTGAAACAAGACGTTAATTCATCTCTTCCGGAAATTTTGGGAAATCGTCTAAATAAATTGTGCTAAGAAGTAAACTGCGTAAGTAAATTTATTTATACTGTATATATATATATATATATATATATATATAGAATATCATTAGAAAAAGTAAATCAATCCAATAATAAGAATACCATCAAGGACTTAAGAAAACGCAAAAAAAAAAAAAAAAAAAAATGCAAAAAAAAAAAAAAAAAAAAAAATTATTATCGCTTTTTACCGACAATCTAGATGACTTCAACTGGGGCCAACCACCCAGAATGAAGGCAAAAAACGACAAGAAGTTCTCTGTTTCTGTGATGATCAATATATGCTAAGTAATTTAAATCTAAACCAAATATAAACCAGTATAGGCCGAACAAATCGAATGAAGATAATTAATTAAGAAAAATTTTGAAATATTAGAATCAAAGGTAAGAAATATAAGTAAAATATAAATGTAAGCATATATTAATCATCGTTGACCCGACAGAGAACGTAATTTAAGGATTAAAACAAGATTAAATATATAATACATACTACATTTGACCGTATCTAGGACATAATGTAATAGTCGTCAAAATAATATGTGGTGCCCCCTATGTGATGGATACGGTAAAAATAAATAATTAAATTAAATTAACGCAAAGAGAAACATGCAGATAGTAAGAAGAAAAACTAAAGGAGTAGGAAAAATAGAACCTGAACTCCACAAAGGCGAAAAATAGTGGTATAGATAAGAAATAGTTTCTCCTACGTCCTCGGATTGCCCTAATAATTTCGGAGAAATAAAAATAAAGAGTGTAGGACAGCTTAAAGGCATTACAAGATATAAGTTGTGGCTCGGGTATACCGAGCCACAACTTATATCTTGTAATGCCTTTAAGCTGTCCTACACTCTTTATTTTTATTTCTCCGAAATTATTAGGGCAATCCGAGGACGTAGGAGAAACTATTTCTTATCTATACCACTATTTTTCGCCTTTGTGGAGTTCAGGTTCTATTTTTCCTACTCCTTTAGTTTTTCTTCTTACTATCTGCATGTTTCTCTTTGCGTTAATTTAATTTAATTATTTATTTTTACCGTATCCATCACATAGGGGGCACCACATATTATTTTGACGACTATTACATTATGTCCTAGATACGGTCAAATGTAGTATGTATTATATATTTAATCTTGTTTTAATCCTTAAATTACGTTCTCTGTCGGGTCAACGATGATTAATATATGCTTACATTTATATTTTACTTATATTTCTTACCTTTGATTCTAATATTTCAAAATTTTTCTTAATTAATTATCTTCATTCGATTTGTTCGGCCTATACTGGTTTATATTTGGTTTAGATTTAAATTACTTAGCATATATTAATCATCACAGAAACAGAGAACTTCTTGTCGTTTTTTGCCTTCATTCTGGGTGGTTGGCCCCAGTTGAAGTCATCTAGATTGTCGGTAAAAAGCGATAATAATTTTTTTTTTTTTTTGCGTTTTCTTAAGTCCTTGATGGTATTCTTATTATTGGATTGATTTACTTTTTCTAATGATATTCTATAGACATTGTGGGTGTATTGCATGATTGCTTGCAACTGCATTAACCCATAAATATTAGTTATTGTCTTTTAACTTTCTTGCTTTGCTTTATTTCTTGCTTTCCTTTTATCACTAATATAACTATTAATATATATATATATATATATATATATATATATATATTTTTTTTTTTTTTTTTTTTTATCTATGAAATACAGTTATTGACAGGAAGTTTCGCAGACAATGGAAGATATGAATAAAGAAAGATATTCAATGGAAGACAATGGAATACATTCATATCCATAGACAAAAGATATTCATAACGGTAATCGCTTGGAGTGAGCACGATAAAAAGTACCGCCAAGACTCCTTCGGTGCTGGAATCAAACGACTGTATGGAATTCAAATGAAAAAGAGTAAATGAAGGGAAGCTCATGGCTGATACATAGAGAGATAGTCGCATAGTGTTCTGGAATAAGTTTTGAGACGCAATCTCAGTGCAAGGAATTCTAATCTGAGAAAGCAGGCTCCTTTCGAAACCGTTTTTTTTTTTTTTTTTTTTAATTTATTCTTCTTCTCTTTTAATTCTATATTGTATAGCAAACCAACTAAGACGATTTTAGACACTGAAGGATCATGAATACTACACAACTGAAAAAGTAGCATAATTCTTGTTAAATTATCAAGAAGGTGCTTAGGAGAACAGAACTTTTACATTGCGCCAAGAAGCAATTTTAGCTGTTGTTTTTCCGTCATTTAATTCCCGGGCACATTATTTATGCGGCTGCATCATTCGCCACAGAACCAGAACGGGCGGTATTCTCTTAGCACATACTAGTGGCTTCTAATGGGTGAATCAGACAGTATTTTCTGCTTATGAATATGACCTATGGATGCTTATGTTGCAACTCTGCATTGCTCGGTCACAGTCTGCTCCTGTAGGGCAATTTAGCAGGCATCCAGCTAGACTGCGCTGGATGCTTGCTATCCAATAGAGGTTATCATATATGGGTCCACACATTTCAAGCAAATCACAGGATATATCCATGCTGTATATATTTGTAGGGTGCACCCTAAAGAAAAAAAAAAAAAACATTAAAGAAAGACTGGCAAAGGCTTATGTTTAGACTGGAAGCTTATTATTATATTTGTGATTTTCCTATGGTAAGTACTGTATACCAGAGAAATTATTTTCAACTGGGTTCAAACTACTTCTGGTATCAGTGTTCAACGTATTCTCTGAACAACTTTGCACGCATTTTGTACTTCAGTAATATCTTTGCATATGCGCACACGATTTCCTTCATCCTAAATACAAGGATAT
The DNA here is from genome assembly GCF_048544385.1 of Mastigoproctus giganteus. NCBI lineage: Eukaryota > Metazoa > Arthropoda > Arachnida > Uropygi > Thelyphonidae > Mastigoproctus > Mastigoproctus giganteus. The sequence continues at coordinate 175,721,595 of NC_143579.1, read as the reverse complement.
TTACAGCTGATGCAAAGAAATATCAATATCGCAGCTTAAGCACTTGATACACACTAGAAAGGTCCGGGTTCCAGTCCCAGCTTAGAACGGAGGAATTTCTAAATGTTTTTTCAGTCGAGTTTGTGTAAGCTGACTGAAGAGGAAATGCCAGTTTTTGTCTTAATTTATTCTAAGGTTTTTTTGTTGTTTTTTTTTCCTTCCTGCAAACTGGTCATGAACGTATGCGGCTGTAGATGAGAACATACAGGCGCGGAAGGCAATGGAGAACTACCGTGGTCACCTGTATAAAATTGCCGATTTAGAGAACTTCGGACAGAATTTTCATAATCGAAGGTGCAGTGGTATGAGCGTTCTCACTAATCCTTAGAATAGGGATTTCAAACTACAGTTACAACTTCCCCTAAAGAACTCACTTTTTGAAGTGAAACTCCTATAGGCGCGCCCCAGGCAGTTTTCCCACGGGAGTAACTTGCGTCGGTAGATTGACAAAAATCGCCATGAAAATGCAACAGGAAATGATTCATAGCCTCCCCTCACTATTGTACCACTAAAGAAGTTTCCTTAACTTCCGCTTTCACTTAACTTTCCACCGTAATAGCAGAGACGCTTGATGCGATCAGTACCCCTACAGCGCGGCCACGGTGCAACTCGCACGCGTGTCGCATTTACGTTTTAAATCGTTATATCTCAGCTTCTAGCAGTCCGATTTTAAAAATTTAAAAACCAAAATATTTCTTTCGTCATTCTCTGCCATATTTCATAAAAAATTGTACGGGAAAAATTTATAATTCAACTTGCCGAAGTGAGTGTATAAGAGCACCGAAACCACCTCCACTGAATGCAAAGGAGAGATCTGTAAAAACTTTGCAATAAACTTAAAAACAATTGTAAAATATTAAACCACTGTAACGTTGAAATAATAAACGTTTCAAAAGATTCTAAAGAATTTAACTTCCGCTATGCATGCTCGGAACCCACCACGTTTTCTTTTTTTTCCTGATTACTTTATACTCTATATGGTGCTCTGATATATAGAGCAGCGTTTTTCACAATAGGTACATCGCAGTACTAGTACAGAACGAATATGTTCCTTCGCCATATCTTTAGCATTATGTGTAGTATCTCTTTTGACAAATTTAGTATGCCATAAAGAATAAAGAAAGATAGCAGTAACATTAAAATCAACTCGATTAGTAAATTAAATTTGGTATTCATCGTTGTAAAGTTTCCCTAGTTTTAACCAATTAAAAAAAACCTAATATTAAAAAAATCCCTGCATTAAACAATATCATTTAATTTTCTTTTTGCTGATACTTCGTTAACGTGAACAAATTAGCTGTTTTGTGATCCCTCAAAGAGTGACAACTCTCAACCAGGCACAACAGTTGAACGAATCAACTTGGTTTTGTTCTACAATCTGCATAAGGCTGCTTGTTTCCAGAAACTCGGCAGTCACAACGTTTGCTAGAGGTCTTTTATTAAGGATGGAAAGCGACGAAGCACTATGCAAGTAGAGCAAACAGATCTTAGCATAAAAATAACTTTCTACAGAAGCGAATGATGAACAGATGATACTATAATTAGAAAAAAGAAAACCCCCAGACGCCCATCAGGAAGCGCTACTAAAAACAATGCCATGGCTCTCCAATTCACATGCTCATAAAGAGATTAACTTACAATTTTTGAAGAATAAAAACTTTCGATTTAGTGAAGTAGCATCGCTTTACTAAAGGTTCATTACCCCAGAAAAATTTTTTGTACATTTCAAAGATTATATCTCCATTAATCCGTCAGTTTTTTTTTGTTTTTTTTTTTATCTCTATTTTTGTAAATTTTTTTTTAAGGAAACATTATTTTCATTAATTCCCAAATCGGGATCTGTTTCCCCAAAACTTTACCGAGGCAGGGTGCAGTCACAATGTGTATTCAATTAGAATTGGGTAGCTGGCAACCAATCTTTTGTAACAACTCCACTTTGTGTAACGTTGAACCTAAAGTACGTGCGTTCTAAGATCGGCCTGCATGTTTTACCTGGTGAAAATGTCGATGTAATGCCAGGTTTGGTTAAAAAGCATGGACCTTTGTACCTCACAGTCTATGGCACGATTGAAACAATAGTGATTTACAAATGGGAGACGGAAATTATATCGACAGATTCAGATGTGCGCAAATAACCCTGTCAAAATTAGAGTTATCAGTGAGCTGAATAAAGACAATACTAGTCATAAAGTTAACCAAATTTTGCAATTCCGCAAATTATCCCTCTCACTGACCAAACAGACACGCAACAGGTAAATTATAGAGCAGGAAAATTGCTTACCTCCACGTTAGGTCAAGCTTCGGCCATTTTTGTCCTTGTAACGCGTATCGCTTTACACGCTCTGACGTTCCAACCATGTCAGGCACACCACACCTCTTACGTTTCATCAGTTTCAGGGTTGCATCATCTATAATTCCTGTTTGAGGGATACTCCCAAACTTTTGCATAGTTTTTATAGCCTTGCGGAGTTCTTCGTCTGTGCGCAGATTCCCAGTCTGCAGATCTGTAGGGGGGAGGTATCCGTACTTGGTGAGGAAGTCCTGAGAAGAATAAGAGATACATTACCAACATTCTTTCTGACATCTCTTAATATCTCAATTACTAATGAAATGTCTCCACATCTGGGGAAAAAATTTAAGCTTTCTTATACACAAATAATAGCATGAAACTGAAAAGGGCATAATTAAGCAGATTGATTTAATTTTAAAAAAATCAATGGTTGAAGGGATTGAGATCTTACGTACTGAAGTCTAACCCTTAAACAACTTCGCATGTAAATCAAAAGAAATTTTTAGATTATTCTTTGAACACATGATTCGCCTTCCCTTGTAAGTTCATATTACAATCTGTGGCCTCCATTAGATTAAAAAATCCTTATTACCATCAGCTAGTGCGCTTAGGGACCGGAAGAATATTCCGGTAGATATTTATCTACAGTCCTGTTCTGGCAGTAATTTGCAATTCACATATATCTCTGTAATTAGATGACTTCTACTGCAGAGAAAGTTTCATCTAAGATCACTGGTAGCAACAGTCTTATGGCTTATAATGCAATACGACAGGTAGCCCTATAAGGAAATCACTGAAGAATGCCTGGAAAATTCAAAGGGAATGAGTAAAATGCACTGGTATTACGTTAAGTCCCAAGCAATATATTATTTGCAAGGAAATTTGTTTTTAGTGGATAGCGTTTCCTTGCAAATTATATTACTTAAATAAGTAAGCTTTTTCTTTTTTTTTTTTTTTTTTAAAGATCTGTAGGTTAAGCAATAGAAAGACTTTATTTTTATTTATTAATTAACTAGGCTGTCTGTAATTATTACTAGGCAACACTTGAATAATTAATGTTTCAGAATTCAATATCAGCAGAAGCTAGCATTCGCCAGAAAGCCTTTTTTTTTTGTTTAGGAATGTTATAAAACTTGTTCTTGTTGGCAGGTCAGCTTCATGCATTATCACAAGAGCAACAGAGGATGGTAAGCCTTTTCAAAGAATGAAATGTAAGTACTGTTATATATTTATAAATCAATATGGTTCAAATAAGATTTGTAAATACCGGTACGTGTGATAAAGTTTATTAAACGAAAATTCCCTGGAAGAGACTAGGAGTGACACCTAGTGGTGAAAGTAGTTTTTCCCCTTAACTGTCATTAGTGCTATGAGAAATGAGACAGCTAGCAGAATATTACGAGTAACCACCAGGGTTCCTCGTTAAGAAAACGTGGAGATAAAACAAGGACCGACGTAATATTTTGAGAAGAAGATGAGTAAATCATTCGGAAACAGGATCCTGATGAGAAAGGAATGAGATGTGGGAGGAGGGGGGTCCTGAGAACGAGCAGTTTCAGCAGTTTAACAGGACTAGAACTACTTGGTCTCATTATTCTTAACCAACAGAAAAGAATTAGAAAGCTGAAGATTACAAGTGGAAGCTTATGGGTTTAATAACCTGCATTATAACAGTACTGAAGTATATAAAGTCCACAGATTTCACTGTTCCATACTGTGCTACTTCAAACTACGAGAATATAAATTAGTTTCTTCATTATGCGTTTACTTAATGCCATGAAAGAAGCTGTGCTTGCTGTATCGTACAGCACACTGCGCCGGCATGCTTTTGAGCCCAAGAGCAAAAGCAGTTGTAAGTAGTGACAAATGGGCCTGGAGTACTGGGGTCCATAGTTTAACAGATATTTATTTAGAGTATACCCAGTATAAAATAAAATAAAATAAAATAAAATATTTCCAGAAGCTTACAAACAAACAAGCTTCTGGAAATATTTTATTTTATTTTATTTTATACTGGGTATACTCTAAATAAATATCTGTTAAATCAGTTGTAAGTACAGTGATCAATAAAAACAATATCCTTCGAACTTTCTAATACATGTTTATTTTTCGTCTTTTATTTTATAAAATCAACTCTTTGATAGAGCACAGTTTGTTGTGTGCAAATTGAGACAACGTTTATAAGCATGGACTGCATTTTTTCCATGCATATCTTTTTAAATATTGTATCGGACGAGAGCAAAGGAAAGGTACTGGGTAAGAATCGAATATATCTGTAATGCTGCCAGCAGTTCTGCTGCAGGGCTTCTGTGGTGGGGAGTTTGTTTGTTTGTTATTTGGTTTTTAGGAGCATTAGCAACTAAGGCCATATTGCTCCGGGATATGTGGTGGTCATTCCCTGACCTTTCCGCATCCTCCGTATTTGGTGGTGACGGGTTCGAACCCCGGTCTAATCAAGAAGCGTGTACTAGGCACTGCTGCTCCTTCCCACCTGGCTACGGAGGCGCCATGGTGGGGAGCTGGTGATCACAGCATATATTCGGGTGTAACGCTAGCCTAGGAATGTTGACATCTCGAGGTCTTTCAAGATCCATCAGCAAGTTAAATAAAATTGTTTATGCTCTGGAAAGACCGCACGGTCAGAGGAATTCACAAGACGTAGAAAGAATACAAGAAACAACATTGTATTTAACAGTCGCTCAAAGTGGATGTACTTATGCACCGTTTTGCCTGACCACTCGGCTACGGCGGAAAGCAGCTAGTCAGTATAAAACCCCGTCTATCAAACAGACCCTTAGTAAGTCTGAATATTTGCATCGGTCATTCTTACAGTGACATGAAGTTTCTTCTTCAATTGCATGAAGGTACAGCAAAAATGTGAGGCGCTCCGTCCACCGCACGTCACCACTAGAATACAGTCAATCCCTTCTCTAAAGTAGGAATCCTCAGAACTGGATTTACAGATTTGCAGTTGTTCCAGAACTCCCCACCTTTCCAAGGTGTTGAAGCACTCCGGAACAATGAAATTCTATTGGTTCGGGGAGAGGCGAAGCGCCCTTCTTTAAGGCAGCTAAAAATATGTGCGCCAGGGTTTCGGGTGTCCTATTTCTTGTTTAATTACGATGCGATGCTTTTCCTTGACCAGTTTTTGATGTGAAAATATCTATGGCGGGATTATAGTAAATCGATTGGTAACGAAATTTTCTTCTAATGGAAATGCGCAAATTACGTCACTTCCTATTAGGTGGCTGTTAGATTTTAAATGATGCAATTGTCGTCACTTCCTAAATGGCGCTAAAGATGCTAACTCAGTCACTAAGGTTGATTCGGTAGGGCAAGTTCATACTAAGATACGGAAATGACTTTATTTCCTAAAGGCCGCTAACTCAGTCACTAACATTGATTCGGCAGAGTAAGCAGTGGGTAGTAATATGCAAGAATAAAAGCTTCGAAGCCACCGAAGAAGCCTCTCGTGTCGAAAAGGAACGAGTTTAAAAACATAGAGAACGAAAAAACATGCAGACTTTAATAAAATCTGCAGATTTTATAAAACAAGGACCGACGTAATATTTTGAGAATGAGATGAGTAAATCATTCGGAAACAGGATCCTGATGAGAAAGGAATGAGATGTGGGAAGGGGGGGGGGGTCCTGAGAACGAGCAGTTTCAGCAGTTTAACAGGACTAGAACTGCTTGGTCTCATTATTCTTAACAAACAGAAAAAGAATAAAATCTGCAGAGTTTATTAAAGAATATTCTTGGAAGAATATTCTTTCACACAAGACCATTTTCGTTGCTTAAAATTTAAACGGCTTTGATTCAAGAACGCAACAGTAAAACAATAATTTCAACAACCAACTTCTTGCAGTAGTTTTTGGTCATGACGTCATGCTAGTCTACAATTGAACTGTAAAAATACCTATAAGAGTATTTCGAAGATGGCTAAAACTCCAACTGAGAGAAATCGAGAGAAATATGCAAGAATAAAAGCTTCAAAGACACCGAAGAAGTTTCCCATATTGACAAAAGAACGAGTTCAAAAACATAAGAGAACGAAAAAAAAAAAAAAAAAAATGCAGAGTTTAATAAAATCTGCTTTTCAAGATTTTGATCAACGTCAACCTTCCACACTGGCTTCTCATCAAGAATCTGGACCATCGACAACACGAAATATTCAAGGACTTCCTGAAGATTTCGAGCCAGAAAATTTGAGTTCAAATGAAATACCTGAGGATTTTCAATTGATTCCTGAACTGGCTAGACAGAGTATACTGCAACAACAATCGCAAGAAGTACAGTACGAGTGTTTCGTTGAATAACAACAGAACGATCTCGGCTAAACGAAATCATTTTCCACTAATACTGGCTTGTGCTATTACCATCCATAAGTCTCAGGGAGGTACTTTCGATTCCGTAGTTTATGAATACGAGAAATGTAACGAACAACAACTAATTTATGTTGCATTATCGTGAGTTACCGATATCAATGATCTTTGCATGATTGCTGCAAATGGAGAAAATAAATTTTATCATGGACTGAAAAACGCTACATCCACTCTTGCACTTTAAGCTGAAATGACCAGGTTGTCGAGTAATCCTCTATTTACTATGCAAGATACTTTATACAAGTTCATCAGTAAACAATAAGATCTTTCCATTCTAACGTTAAATTGTCAAAGTTTACGTGCTCACAGTCCAACAATCCAATTTACTTCTACTTTCTGAAACGTGGCTAAATAACAAAGAAGTAAGCATGCTTGCCTAACTTAGATTGTGTGGTTCAATTCAATCGAAAAGATCAACAAGCTGGTGGTGCAGCAGTTTATCATAAGAGAGAAAATCGTACTCATGTTGTTATTCTCATATGGAAGTGACTTATCGACAAACTGTTGGCAAATCTGTGTGTGCTAGACCTGTTGGAGACATTTGTACAGCTGAATGCCTTCTTTCTGATGGTCAAACGATATTGTCGGTAGTCATTTACATTTCACCTAAACAAAAGACCAAACACATCATTGAATTCATCTATTTCGTTTTACTTCCTTACACGATTGAGGGAGCTGCATTGCTACAACAATTTTCTCACAAGAAATGCGACCGAATACCAATGCTACTTACTGGAGATTTCAACATTAATTTTTCAGATACTCAAATCCAAACCTTTGACTGATTTCTTAGAAAATAAATCTGGACTAATGTTAAATACTTCTAGATCTGTATCAACTACTAATCATGGAACTATAATTGATGTGCGCCTCCGTAGCCGAGTGGGCAGGAGCGGGTGTGCAGTAGCACACGCTCTTTGAGTAGACCGGGGTTCAAGCCCCTGCCTGCTGAATACGGTCGATCTGCCAACCCGCACTGGACCAGCGTGGTAGATTATGGTCCATTTCCCTCAGCATGAATTGTTGAGGAGGCTTCCATCCTGCAGTGGGTTGATAATGGCTGCACTTTACTTTTTTTTCAGAGACATTTACAATCTCAAGTGTATGTATCATATTTTAGTTATCACAAACCCATTGTAAGTAAATTACCTATTGAACATGTATTGCAACCTCAAATTCATGAAACGGTCGAAAAAAAAATGCTTGAAAATGTTAAACATATTCGGATTCTTTTCATACTAAACCCTTTTAACCTCGTCCAAGCCAAGGATGTTTTCATATAAAATAAAACATCTTTCGTGCGTATAGGGTACACACGGTATTTTTTTCATATGTATACATAACCGAAGTGTAAATTTTTTTGTACTGCTGGTTTCAGAATAATTTTCAGTAGCGATGTTGATCAGTATAAAGACTCGTTCTAAAGAGCTGTTCTGCTCAAACTCATGCACCGTTATGCCTGACCACTCACATATTAAATACTGAAATGTTAGGAGAATCTGATTGGCAAAAAAAGCAACTGAAGCGCAAAATGTGACTTCCCATTTATTGGCCTGACGTAGCCCAGTGGTCAGGAGCGAGAGTGCATAGCACGCGTTCCTTGAGGGGACCGGGGTTCAAGCCCGTGACTACTAAATACGATAAATATTTGTATTGACGATTTATTGTAAACTCTACTGACTTGGTTGTCGTGCCGGAGTATAAACATAAAATTTATTTATTATTTTTATTTATATACAGTAATCGCCATGTCTGGCAGAGATATATCTAGCATTACAATGCACACTACTGCATGCACGTTATTTATTAGGTATCCATGAGTACAAACATGTTCCATATGGTTGAGTTGCGTTCCATATAGGTGCTCATGTGCTATATCCTTGCAGAACACTTCTGAAGCTACCATACCCAAGGCTATTGAAATATTAACACAGAAATCATTAAGAGACCAGAAGCCAAGAACATTTTCTCTCAGAAACTTCCACCCGATCTCGCACATAGTTATGTATCAGGAAACAGTTTTTTCAAGAACCCTAGGTTTTCTTGTATTGTGCGTGGACTGTATCCCTCCTCCCAATCTTGTTAGAAAATCTGCCTGTCAAACGCAAGACCACTGTTTTCAAAGGCACCCTTATGTCTAGCTCATCTAAGTAATCTATTACATAAAATTTCTATACAAATTATTTCTTTCACTTTCAGTTAATTTTCTCCCCTTTCTGGACCACGATATATTTACCACTTGACAGGACAGCAAGATTTATTTCACTTTAAATGGGTATAAGTACAAATTTTAAAAAATATTTTACTTATTTATAACCAGAAAAAAATTTCCGTTGCTTCTTCGTTTCTGATTAAAAATAGGTTAGGTATATAGATATTTTTTAAAATAATCTTGACGTCACTTTGTTCGAGCAGTAGAAAAGCGACGCAAAAGAAATCGTCGTAAAGAGAGAATGGTATCATTCGGGCATGATGTAAATATGGAGGAAAATTACGGCATAAAAACAATTTGTTAAACCTGGGGGTCCGCAAACCATTTTTTTTTTACATCTAAGTGGGGTAGAAAGGTATTTAAGTCACTTAAGTTTGAGAACCATTGGTTTAAAATGATAAATTCCTAGTCAAGGTTTTCCTACCAAAGACTTGCACCTTTAGTAACTCGATATAATAAAGAAATAAATTTTTTGTACTCCGGGAAGACTACACGGTCAGAGGAGTTCACAAGATACAGAGAATAGAAGAAACAGCAGTATTTAGCAGTCACGGTACTTGAGCTTCGGTCACTCGGCTAGAGCGGCCTTATAGGCCGATCAAGCTCATCTACCCTGCTTTCAGTTAATGATAACAGTCACGGATTCCAGTTATTTCCTTTATGTTACCATATTTTAAACTAGATATGAACATAAATTTCATTCGTTTTCCTTTTACTTCTAATGCTGCCGGATTAATTGACGGGATATGTGTAAAGTATTTTTAGGAAGCATTTCCTTCGTATTCTTGGTAAATGGAAAAACTGTTTCCTCTAATGGGTTCAGTATAAAAGTTTGTTTGGTACAAGTGTCGAGAGCTATGCAGCTCTTTAGATGTACCTTCACGGGGCTTCAGAAGCAACTTACTAATGCGCTATTTCAAGAAAATGAGAGCATAGCGATGACTGTTCTTTCTGGGAATGTTGGATTCTACAAAACAAGTGCTGTCACGTGCGGATTCACTTTGCCCTTACAAAATAAATAAAAAGTTATCACGACAATAGAAAATTCCTAACAGTTGATGAAAACAGAAGCAGAAGGAACGGAGTATTATTTAAGTAAAAGTTACCTAAAAAAAAGAAAGTGGGGGAAGCAGAATATTTTATCAGTAGGAGCAAAAGCAACCAAATATGATACCAAACAAATATTGCGAAGTCTACAGAAATATTTGATATACAAGCTGTGTGCAAATAATTATATTCTTCATTCATTCATTATATAAATTTATTTTGCTCTGCAATATGAAGCATTAGCCATATTTTACATTTTATCAATTCCAGGGAAAGAGACAGGATCGTGCAAAATTGGGGATGTGCATGAATTGCAAAGCACCCAGGTCAAGACACACAGAGAAGAGTTTTGGGGAGGGGATTGGTGCCTTAGGCCATATTGGACTTGTGTATTATGTCTATACAAGTATGTTTGTACAGGCATAATACACAAGGCCGATCTGCATCTTGTGCGGGCTGAAAAACACAGAACTCACGGGGAGGGGAGGGCCCCCTACTTCCTCCGCTTAAGATCGGCTAATTGCAGTCTCAATTAAAGAGGACTTTAGGAATTCCCTCCAGTCGTTTGACGAGTTGGAAATCGAACCCAAGACTTCTCCAAATGAGTGACAAGTCGCGAGACCATTATACTGTCTTAGAGGACAACAGGGGCCTGCCTCTAAAACGTTTGTTAACTAGATGTAAAGTAGCAACAAACATATTGTTTTAAAATTATCCGCGCTGGAATGTTGATATGTCCAGCCGAATTTTTACAAGCCGGCTGGCCAGGCCTGACACTCTTGATTTTATTTTTGGTGTTTCCTTCACCCAACGTCCATGAAAACGTTTATCGTGTTTAGTAGTCACAGGCTTGAACCCTGGTCCATTCAAACAGCGCGTGCCACTGCACTCGGCTACGTCGTAGCAACCATATTGTTATTATGTTGTAAATACACTATACGTATTTAGCGAGGTAGCCGCCTCCCCAAAAAACAAACTATGCGCCCTGATTCCTGGAGACCACTGCTTGGTCCTATAACAGATTTGCTATCTGCAGTTTTTATATATTTATTATAATCGACATCCCTTTCCATCAACCGGAAAGATATACCAACTATAAGAAATACACATAAACATTGTTTGCACTTCTGTGACACTAAGAATTGAGTTCGTCATGTTTTTCTGGGCATTTTATAAGTCGATGGGAATTATAAAGGATATTAAATTATTTTCTTCCTTTAAAATAAAATATTTTACTCTAGTTTTTCAATGGAACCAGTTATAATGCCAGCTACACACACGCCTACAGAAAAACCTACGGCAACTCGCATCACCAGTTATAGTCTGACTGACATTGTTGCGTTCGGGCTTACATTTTATGTAACGGTAATGAGAATTAAGAAAGGGAGAATAATCACTGGACTCTAACGAATATATATTGTGCATTGCTGTTAAAATATAGTAAGCTGCATGCAGGGCATTCCAGAACGTTCTACACATGTATATAGAAGCAAGTATTGGAATCAAGGTGTCGAATGTAAGCTGAACATTCCTCTGAGTAGTAAATAAGCAGTCATCTAAGTAGGCTTCAATTGACAGGCTTCAATTGTCGACGTAACTTGATCGCTTCTGCATTTATACACTGGAAGTATTGTACTTCTTTAAGGTGAGATTAAATCCAAACATCCTATATTTATAATAAGTTTTATTATACACTATATATTTATAATTGGGGGGGGGAGAAGCTATCCCAAAGTCTGAAATATTATCATTTTTAAGACTATATATATATATATATATATATATATATATATATATTTAAATGAAATAGTAAGGATGATATCACTTTTTTATATATATATATATATATATATATATATTTAAATGAAATAGTAAGGATGATATCACTTTTATATATATATATATATATATATATATATATATAAATAAAAGTGATATACTGTCTTAATGTAAATAAGACAGACAATATGTCCAATAATGTAAATATTATTGGCGGAACTATAATTTGTTATATTAACGTTTTCTTTGTTTTATCATATATATTCTGGTTTCGTCCATATTATAATTTCAGAAAATATACAATGCACATATTTTTACCTATACATGTTCAACCTTTTTTGTAATTCTTCATAAACTGTAAAAAAATAAAGCTGTTCGTCAAAATTAAACTTTCATTAAACCAACAGCCATTCAATACTTGACATGCAAGAAAGGAAAATGGTAGCAAAATATCCCAAAATTCGTGCCTGGCTGAGCACTGCTATCTGTGTTCATTACACAAATAACAATAGCCTTCATAATAGTTTATTAAACTTCTGCCGCTAAGGCGGCTGGTGCAGTAGTTAATCTATTGAAGTTTGTTTCTTAGGATTTCTGGACCATAAGGTAGCCTTATTCAGTACTACTAATAATCTTTATAAGATCTTTTCAAATTCTGTCCATCTTCAGTTCTGGTGATCCTACATGCAAGTCTCATCAAGATGGCCCGAGGTAACCACGACAATAAAGGCGATTTAGATTTTGGGTTTTTTTTTTTTTTTTTTTGTTTGTTAGTTGGCGCATCGGCTTCTGTGGCCATATTGCACCTCCCAAGGTTTTTGCATTTTCTACTCTGATCCAAGCCCGAGGTGGGATTCGAACTCGCGACCTTTAGGTTGCAAGGCAGGCACTTTTTTACTCACCCGGCTAGCCTGGTCGGCGATTTTGGTTTTAATTGCGCAAAAACGGCGAGGGTTAAAATGCATCACAATAAAGGCAAGTTTCCATTTTTATCGTATTTAATAAAGCCCTTGCTTCATTTCGAGTGGTATGGTCCTCACCTTCATCACTGATGATGTCTGTCAATCATTTGTAGATTTCATTATGGGCGTTTGGGAAGCACTTTAGTTGACACTAACGTAATTAATTTGCCAATGACAAAACAACAAACGTCAGAAGGACATCAGGTTTTTAAATTGTATAGTAGCGTCAAAGTGTGATGTTTATGTACAGTGCTCCCATCAGTGGTGGCGTTAACATCGAACGTTCATTTTGTTTCTTCAATATTTGGGGCATCTAACATAACAGAGGATGGGTCGCCTTCTCCTCTATCCTGACACCTCTTTTACTAGATTTCATGAGTGGTTTTGAAGATAACCCCAACAATACTCCTTGATTTTTGTCCGCTATTTTTGATTCCCTTTGTTTAGTATTAACCATATAATATAAGGAAGCTACAGGCTTTCGCTACACCACTGACCAAAAATCAAATATTATAAATAATAATATAATAAAATATTTAAAAAATAAATATATAAAAAGAACAGTAAGCAATCTATATGTTTCCCTCCTCGAGTAAGGTAACTACCAGCTGAGGTATATAAAGCTCTGAGAGGGGACAGAAAAATGAATGAAGGCGAAATTTGTTATAAATCACAAGCCATAAATTCAAATTACAAAGAAAAATGTTTGTCCTGGATTGAAGGACGTTTGCATTTAGTCTACAAGTTGTTAATTACTGGAATATAATGATAAATGAATAAATTATGTTGATAGTCGGGAACAACCTCTCAAAAGGTCTGAGGAGTTCACAAGATAGATACAATGATTTCACTTTACATTGACACACCTACCTATTACCTCGTGTGGCCACCTTTCGCCTGTAATACAGCCCGTACACGTCTTCGCATGGAGTCCACAAGGTGTTGCAAGGTGTCATGTGGTAGTGCTAACCATGCGTTGCACAATGCGTCCAGTAATGTCCGCACATTGTCAGGTGGGTGGTTGTAACGTCTAATTTCCTTTTCCACTAGGTCCCAATTGCTCAATTGGGTTTTGGGATCGGTGAGCTGATGAGAGAATTCATTGTCATGTTCCTGAAACCAGTTAAAAACTTGCCGGACCCTGGATATACCGTCATCATGAAGGGTTGTACTTGGTCAGCGACGATAGAAAGGTAGGCGTTCTCATCGAGCTGTTTATCAAAAAGAGTCCCACGAAAAGAGTCCTCAAACCATAACACCAAGAGTGCATCCAGATGACATGGCATCATGTTGCTTTCTCTAAATACGGATACACCAATCAGCATAATAGTGTTGAAAACGGGATTTATCAGACCAGGCGACATATTTCCACATGCCAGTGGTCCAGTGTTGTGCTGACGTGCCCAATGCAAGGCACAGTTTCTTGTGTCTTGCAGTGGGCATGGGTACCCGCGACTGCCGTCGACTGTCATAGCCTATACAAACTAATTCTTTAAAGAGGCCCGGGTGTTAGGAAATTAACCACTCATAATAACTACAATATATACATCAACTCGTATATATGACAGAGACCTTAATAAAATAAAAATTTAAATAAACACAGAATAAAACTGTATATTTAATATAAAAATAAAATACACTGATTAAAGGTATGGAGTTAAAAAGAGAGAAAATTAGGAATAACAATAAACAGATGAAATTAAAACTATATGAATATTACAGAGTTAAAAGCGATCAAAACAACACCGAAGCTTTCAAAGGCGACCGCCTCCTTTATCAACATTCGGTACTTCACAGCCACAGTACATCCTTAAATAATAGCAGCACGATCAAGGCTCTCGGTAAGTGTTACTTGACGAGCTAGTGTCCGGCGCATAGTCCATTTGGATATCAGTCTTTCTGTTCCTATGTTGTACTAGTTGGGCCACTGTGAAACGAGACACAAGATGCTCACCATGGGCGTGAAACACACATGGGCATGGGTATCCCACGTGTGTGACCTTTGGCTGGATTTTCGACCGCTGTTGAACAAGTCACGGTAGACTTGTGACACCACAGTACAGGAGTACTTAGCCATGTTGGCTGTTGTCGAGATACTGGAACCTGCACGTCTTACCCCACAATAATTCCACGTTCGAAGTTGGACAGGTCTCGATGTCGACCCATGCTTCCTCTCAGACACTCAAAATCTGATCGCCACGTGTGCGAACTACAATCTTATATCAGCCATTCTCGAATTTGAGCCTTCACCAGAGTAACAGACCAGTCGATGAGATTAGTGTTTCTAACGCAAAGCCAACTTAGCATATAACGTAACCATGTAGCGTAATACGTATTAATTCTCTATAATTTGTACAGCGTTATTATTGCACTTAGATATCATATGTTTATTGTAGTATCCTTAAATTAAATTTAAACGGAAATCATACCTCAGACTAGAAAACGCAAAAAACTCAAAGTAGTTGTTGTGGGTCGTCCAGTGTTTGTGGAGGCCTACCTGGAACTTGTACACACACACACAACCACATCCCCCTTTGATGCATTCAAAGGGGATGTCGTTGTGTGTGTGCATGTTATTCGGTGCAAAGAGTGTGAGAAAATTACCAGGACTTAGCTTTTGATGGATGTTTATAAGAACTTGAAGAACAGAGTTAATACCCTCGAAGGAATTAAAATGGGGGACCCAGCAGGCGCTGCTCACCTCAACGACAGAGCTTAGAGTCCTGCATCAGACAAACAATGACAATACCAAAAGCAGAAAGCACGTTGGTAACTGTGATGTCCAAGAAACGGGAAATATATTATACAAAAAAGGATACGTGGAATAAAACAGGCTATGTCTGCCATGGAAAAAAAATTGTTTGCAGTTATCTTTTAAGGGCACGAATATACATGTTGGCAAATGATATTATGAGTAGGAGATCTGCGGATTCATTAACAAGTACAGAGCAATGGTGAGAAAAATTTGTGAGTTAGGATTAAATTTGAAAGTGCGGACTTTGTTTTTGTTTCTAGTGTTTTAGGCGCATCGGCGACGGAGACCTTGTTGCGCTGTATATATTGTCTATAAATTGTGTGTGTGTGTTCTGCACTATTGAAAATTATAAATCTCGATTATTGGCACTCGCTTCTATACCTACGAAGCGAGTGACAACAGCTTTGCAACGTTGCTACTTAGCAGCAAGTGATCAGAACAACGAATCGCATCCAATATTAGACTGCGTGCATTGATGCATCAACAGTTGCTACTTGTCAAAGAAGCTTAATTCTATTATAAAAAATATTAACATTATACAAGTATGTGGTTTGAATGTGAATGCTAACACACGTTTAACCCACTCCTGCAATTCTCAGTCCAGGCAGCGCGAATGCAGTTTGGACTGAGAATTGCAGGGTGGGGGAGTTCTAACAGTGTGAGGCCAATTGAACGGTTAAACGTTCTGTATTGCTCTATTCCGTATTGGAAATGTACGGCAAGACGAAAAGAAATTGCAAAGATAGTACAGTAGGCCCTCGATTTAACGGACTTCGGATTTAACGGACACAAAATTTCTGTCCTAAAGGAAATTTAGAATCTATTTATATTTGATGGCGTCGCATATCAGACAGCACATCTGTCTGATGTGCCACGCTATCAGACAGATGTGCTGAAAATGCACTCCAATGAAATAAAGGCTGTTTTACTGCTAGATAATGCACCTGCTCACCCTAATGCTAAGAGGTTAGTTAGCAGGGATGGGATAATTAAATGTGTTTTTCTGCCTCCTAACACTACTTCACCGATATAGCCGATGGATCAGGTGTAATCGTTGCATGTAGGAAATTATATAAGAAGTTTTTGGAAGAGTTTTTTTTTTTTTTTATGAAACCCGAAACACCAGAGGTATTAGAACCTATAGTACTTAGTACCGTGCATGGGTTGTAGGTTGAGAAGACGAAAGAAGATATTTGTTGACATTAGACTTGAACTTCTGTAGACTGTAATTTTCATGAAATACGTGCGAAGGAAGGTTGTTCCAAAAAACGGCAGTTGAATGAATAAACGAGGAAGACGAAACGTTGGACAGTAAATGGATGTTGGCTGGTGACGGCAGGTGTTCGGATTGTTTTGAAAGTGAGAACGGGAATCTTTGCTTATCTGCATTGTTCTTCAGAACAATGCAGATTTTTATTTTATTTTATTTATTTTTTTTTTTGCTTATCTGCATTGTTCTTCAGAACAATGCAGATAAGCAAAGATTCTGAAGATCTTTTCGCAGATAAGCTTACTCTATTAGTTTGATAATTCATGGTGTATTCAATAGTAAGAAAAGTGGGAGGGACATGCTGTATGAAGTAATGAAATTTTTGGATATGATATACACATGGTAAGAATATACCCAGATCCTTGACATAACGTGGCCTCGACAATGTCCCCCGCAACACTGCTCGGACTCCCTCCAGTCACTATCTAGCAGAGTAGAGGTAGCGAGATTATACACTAGCTGATTCGAAAGCCTCCTAGAGAGCTACCAATAGGTTCGGTCCGGTGTACTAATTAGCGGCCGGCCTGCGAACACCGTTTTAGAGCTGTCCCCTAGAAATATAAGGAAGATTGGATCTCGCCATGATGTCCATCATAACCTCAAAAGTCATCAGTCATTCTGCATGATGGAAGTAATGGGGAAGTGTTGACTGGAACTTAGCTCTAGAGACTAAACATGGGTTCCACCACTTCAAGCCTCCAATAAGCAAAGTTGCGGTATTGCACCGGTTGATGAGAGTCATCTACCACCTAGTATTGCTTGGTAACACAGAGGGGGGCAGCATTCCTCCATGTGGTGTGAGCGCCACACCTCGACCCCTGCTTACGTTGTTTCACACCTGGGTGGTCACCCACAGTGTGCTTGCGCATGGGGGTTATACCCAGGATTACTAACAGTCTCACCATCGTGAAGGTGCAGGCAGAGGAATCGGCTGTCACAGACCGACCGGATTTAGCCGAAATTGGGTCCACTTGACTTGAATGTCACCCGAATATCAGTTTCATCAGCGTTTTAGACTCCCAAGTAGCAAATACATCAACGTTTTAGACTCCCAGGTAGCAAGTACAAGAGAATGTCTGAGACATTCTAGGCGCACTAAATGTGTGCCCCATTAAATACCCATGCCACACACACGCGACATTCTGAGAGAATGTCTGCGACAACTTCAATGGTTATTTTGGACGAAACAGAAGACGCAGAAGAAGATACAAGAGGCACCAGAACACTGCAAAATTTACATTCATACAACATCAGATCTGCTATCTTCAACTTAGCAGTTGCGTGGAAAGATATGAAGATTAATACCTTGGCCAATGCTTGGAACGCTGTTGTACGACGTAGAACCTGAAATGGACTTTGAGGGAGTTGAGGCGTCTAATTTTCGGGACACTCTTCTGAGGGCCGGCAACAAAAATGCAACTGAGGATGATGTGGAACAGTGGCTCGAAAATGAAGAAGGTGTCAAATTTTTTCTGAGGGAGAGATTGCAGAAAATGTTCTTCATGGAGAACAAGAGGACGATGATGATGACAAAGACGAAGATTCAGTTGCACCTCTTCCTAAATTGTCTATTATAAGACAACATATGGATGACATCATACATTATGTTGAATCATCATCAGATCCTGATGTGCTTCCTTATTATGAACATTTTAGAGAATTTCGATCTACAGTAATAATGAAGCAACACCAAGGTGTAAGGCAATTTAAGCTTGGTGATTTCTTCAAGACCACTTCATCAACTGGACCTGTTTCACCAGAACCCTCTACCAGCAAGGAATTAACACCTCTCACTCCATATGACAGTTGTTCCTGACTCTGAAAATTGTGATTATTTCAATTAAGTTAATATTAAATATTATTTATCTTTTTTAACTTTTTTGTATGTTTTTTATTCAATGGAGTTTAAGAATTTTAAAGTATTTTTTCCCTCTAAAATGGATTTCAATAAAAAAAACTAATGTTCACATTGAAAACCACTTTGTGTGAGCTTTAAAAAAATAATAATAATAAATAAATAAATAAAAAGTGGTGGAAAAACTCCATTAGTTACATTGTATAGTTTATGACGTGTTTAATTAAAATAAAGTTTGGTTCCTGTTGTAAATTTATTTTTATATTTTTAACAATATTTTTATTGTTTTAGGTGTGTATAAATAAAAATTACTCAATTTACATTATAATAATATTTTATTTATACTTATACATTATAATAACATTTTAATACATCCTACATTGTAAGCTCGTTATTAATATATGTTTTTAAAATACATTCGATTTAACGCACTTTCGGCAATATCACCCCTTCCCCCAATTAGTCCATTTAATCTAGGGCCTACTGTAATTCCAAAAATACTTTTGTATTTTTCGCCGTATTGTTCGTTACTTTTGTATTGTTCGCCGGGTGGAAAACACCACGTTAGTTGTTTTTAAGGTGATAACAATAAAAATGGCCGCATCACTTCATGTGTGGAATGGAAAAAACATCCTCTTGTATAGTAACTCAGCTACGTAAAGTACTGCTGCAATTCAAAAACACGCCTCGGTCGAGCGAAGTCATACACACTAGTAGTTACTAATTATCTAAATGATCGTTGTACGAGTATTTACTGGTTTAACAAAATGACCTTTGAAAGTAGGTCGCTTGCTGTTACCTGACTGCGGCACGGCTGTTTACCTATGGCCAAGCAGTCGTCACACTAATGGCCTTCCGTTGCCTACGTAAACCGAATGTTCACTCAGGCTCCCACGCAAGGACGAATATGAAGCAGACAGATTAGTGTGTGTGTGTGTGTGTGTGTGTTGATGCTTCAACAGTTGATTTAGACTTCCGCATTATTCATTCATCGCAAAATAAGACAACGCACATGGTGATGTTGCAGGTTATGTTCGCTTAAAGTCTTTTTTTTTTTTATCTGATTGCGTGTCACATCCATCATCCCACGCCACTGCTTCAAGCATGAATAAAATTAAATTCAAAAGAGAGAGAGAGAGAGAGAGAGAGAGATCATGCATTTACACACTTCATATCTGTCCAGCGATGTGAAAATTAGCATAATCGAAAGGATGGGGGAGGTTCTGTTTACGCTCGGGAGCAGTTTTCGACAAGAAGAGTGTGTTAATAAATTCGCTGTCTACATTAACAATATTACGTATATTTTAAAAATAATGTGATATATTATGACAGTGTGATAATATTATAGCATTCCCCTCTTGGAATTTATGTTCGCTTAAAGTCTTTTTTATTTTTATCTAATTGCATGTCACATCCATCATCCCACGCCACTGCTTCAAGCATGAATAAAATCAAATGCAAGAGAGAGAGAGAGAGAAAATCATGCATTTACACACTTAATATCTGCCCTGCGATGTGAAAATTAGCATAATCGGATAACGTCTGAGAATTCTTTAAAAACTTGTACTCATTAAGGGGGGGGGAGGGTTCTGTTTACGCTCGGGAGCAGTTTTCGATAAGAAGAGTGCGTTAACAAATTCGCTGTCTACAATAACAATATTACGTATATTTTAAAGATAATGTGATATATTATGACAGTGTGATAATATTATAGCATTGCCCTCTTGGAATTAATGATATTCCTCCACATAAAAATAAAAAACGAAGAAGAACAAACAAGCAGATGCATATATGCTTTGCTGAAGTTCTCCCATATTCCAATTACTATAAATTTATACACCAGGGCTAAGGTTTGCGAGACCTAGTGAAAAAAAAAAAAAAAAACTACGCAAGGCTTAGTATTCAATTACTTTTAGAAGAACGCAAACAAAATACTACCGTGGCCATGACTTTAAACGAGCATGAATTGTTGAGGAGGCTTCCATCCTGCAGTGGATTGATAATGGCTGCACTTTTTATTTCTATTAAGAGACAACTGTCAGACTTCTGCAACCAAGTGGCTAACACCAAAATTAAAGATCTCCAAAAATACCTAGACTGTATCGCGCTACACTTAAATGAAAACAAGACTGCGCATATGACCTTCACAAATAAAATAAATTCGAACAAAATAAAAATACATATGTGAACAACGTCCTTGTCCAAAAGGTTCAGTCACATCTTGACTTTGGACTCATATGGGACGAAGGGCTGAACTTCCTTCCGCACTTCGCATACATTCATAAGAAAACGTGTGCGGCGCTCTGTATAACCAGGCAGGAGCTCATATAGGCATTAGAGACCCCAGTTTAATGAGTCAATATATCAATAGATGTGTTATCCCAATTCTCCTATACGGAAAAAAAAAAAATGTGTTTAATCAACAGTGTAAGTGCTACAATGTATTTCCACAAGAAGACTAACCTTATTGGAGTGCCTTGGTGAGAAACTTTTGCTATTCTATTGGGATTGACGCCAGATACTAGCGTTATTCTCTGTTTTCCTTTGTTTGCGAGACTGTATGGTCACCATGCGGCTCGCGAAGGGAAAATAGAGAAGTGCTCCGGTATAACGTGGCTGCAGCGGTAGGATCTGGCCCTTGACTGGGGAAGGATCCCCCCCACTAGTGTGTACCCTGGGCTGAACGAGAGCCCCAACTTTCTTGTGACTGAGTTAACTTTTAATTGCAAACTATGCGTTCAGTGACCGCCCCCTCCCCCATTTCTGCCATAAACTTGCATGGTGAAGTGGAACTTCTCTCTCGTGAATTTCCCACTTTTTTTATCTTTTGATCTGACCATCATCTTTAGCGTCCTCAGAAATCGCTAAGGAAAAATTTCCCATCGTTCTAAGGGAATTTCTACCCTCAGCTGTCCCCCCCATGTGTTTCGGTGGGGGAAGGAAAAACACACACAGTAGTGTACCTCTCCAAATTAACGTACGGACTCGTGTGAGGCATCTTTCAGCGACTCCCGAAGAGACCTGTGTAAGAAAACAGCAGCACCTCGATAAACCAGACAATTCCGATTATCCTCAAAAACAAATAAAATGCATGAAAACGACACGGAAGTCATTGAGATTGGTACCCTCAGCCAAACTGAAGAAAGACAGGAAGAGGCCGAGGATCATAGACCAATTGCCAAAAGAAAAAACAAAAATGGAACAGTACCAAAATCTGACCGGAAAATCCGGAGCACCAGCCAAATAAAGGATCAGCATGAACACCCAGGAGGGACAGATGACCAACCCAAGCCTTCAGAAAATGCTAAACTCGATCCAACACTACCAAAGGGAACCGTTCCAGAGCAAACATTACTGCTGCGAACGGCCTTAGAAAATCTGATGAAGGAAAACTGCAGCAGAATAACATCCGTACTACGAGCAGAAATCGTACACCAATGGAATAAACTCGAAGCCATCTTAATGAATACATTCGGCCAACTACAGAAGACAGAGGCAATATTGGAAGCACGAAACATGGTTGGAGACAAACAAATGCTACAGCGCGCTCCATCGTATGCACAAGCGCTGAGGACACCAGCAAGTGACTCGATAGTGGCCGGCAAAGCACCCGAACCCGAAAGAAAGACCCTACCTAAACAACCACACTTAGTGGTCCTACGACCAACAACACCCCACGACAATCAGTCCAGTGAGCAACTTAAATCCCAAATAATGACTAACCTCAACGAAGAATTTAAGACAACAAGAATAAAGGCCGTAAGGAAAACAAGGAATGTCGGACTACTGATAGAAACGGAAACAAGAGAGGAAGCACAAATAATAATAGAAAATCCGAAAATCCCGGAACTAGGACTAACCGCTGCTGCGCCCAAAAAACGAGGCCCTTCAATCGTAATATATGACCTGGCCAAAGACCTTACCCCAGATCAACTATCAGAGGAGCTATTCCAAAGAAATCTACAGGCCATATTTCCGGACAGGAATAAGGAAGACCTAGTGACGCCCAAGTACATAACCAAGTCAAGGGACGGAAGCCGCCAGAACTGGGTTGTTGAGCTCGCGCCCATGGCATGGAGGGCTTTAAGCACCCAGAACAGAATCTATGTTAACTGGGGCAGTCACCGCTTTCGGGAGCATGTGACTGTGCCCAAATGCTACAGGTGCTGCAAATTTGGGCATACAACCCACACATACACCCAGACAATTCCCACGTGCGGGCATTGTTCGGCAAAAGGTCACGCCTTCCGTGACATTCCAAAAAAAAAAAAAAAAAACACCGACCCAACCTGTGCAAACTGCAAGAGTTTAAAGTTAGATAGCGCACATTCAATCAGAGATGGTCAATGTCCTACATACCTCAAAGCAAAGAGTTGATTCCAATCAAGACTCAACTATGGGAACACGTCCTAAAAAATATAACATCACAGAGGTTAAATTCATGCAGATAAATGTACATAGAGCCAAGGCGGTCGCCGAATAAATCCGCAAGCAGGCGGAAGAAGAAAACATTGATGTAGTAATACTACAAGAACCATATGTACATATGAAGGCTGTCAGGGGCTATCCCATAACATACAAAGTAGTCCAAACGGGGGATGACACCCCATGGGCAGCGATCTTGGTAAAAAACCCAGATATAACGGTGACCAAAATCACTCAGCTATGCACATCTTTGGACGCATGTGTCCAGCTCACCACGGCCTTGGGAGCGTTTTATATCATAGCCCTTTACTGCCGTCCGGGCGAGGACATCGACTTCGCAGTAAGATACCTAAGTCTGGCTAGTGATATGCTCCCAAATGCAAAAATCATCGTGGGAGCAGACGTTAACTGCCGGTCGCCAATGTGGCACAGCCGTACCCCAGATAGACAGGGTACCAGAAACGGGACCAAGTTGGAAGAGTTCCTGGCAACCTCAACATTAACTGTACTAAACTTACCCAACAATCTGCCTACATTCTGCAACACATTATGGGAGGCCCTATAGAGGAATGTTGCCAACAACATTTCCAATTGGACCGTCCGTGAGGCCTGGACAACGTCTGATCATCGCGCCATTACGTTCAGTCTAAACAAATCACTGGCCACAGTACCTGTGAACAGACAAACCGCCCATAGATATGCCATAGCAAAGGCAGACTGGGAACCCTTCCAGACCACCCTACGGAATAGCATACAACAACGACAGAGAGAATTCCAACGTATCGAGGACCCAAGAATCCTCCAAATTAAAACGACTGAAATCATAAAACAAGCCAGCGACACAGCCATCAGGAAGAAAAATCCAACACCAGGGGAAGTGCCCTGGTGGAACCAAAACCTCCAGCGACTCAGGAAGGAGGCACAGGAAAGAAGAAAGGCCTTCCAGCGAGCCAGGCGCTCCTGGCCGACGTCGGAAATTGAAACCCTACGACAGAGCTACAAAGAGTTGAGAAACGCCTATACAGCACAAATTAGAGAAAGCAAAAACTAATCCTGGGAGCGCCTGGTCTCCACCAATGGAAACAAGAACCCTTGGGACCTTGTATACAAGCTCGTCACCTACAAACTCCCCAAAGGGGAAGTTGTTGAAGCCACTAAAACACCTGAAGGATACTTGACTATCACTTGGGAACACACCATCAACAATATCCTTGACACTGCCTTTCATCCAGAGATACAAACAATGATAACAGAACAGAGCTGAGTTTGCCAGGCCAACGAGACTCATCAAACGGCAACAAAAGAGCACCCTTTCACCATGGAAGATCTCAGCAATGCAGCAGACCTAATAAAGGGAAATAGATGCCCTGGACCGGACCTTCTGCAACCCGAAATTATCAAAAAAACGGTAGAGTACGCTCTGAACTTACTATTAAACCTATATAACCTCTGTCTCAGAGAAGGTACCTTCCCGACTTCCTGGAAGATGGCAAACGTTAAACTCATCCTAAAGAATCAACAAAGCCACCACACCTTCCGGACTCCTACCGGCCCATTGCATTTTTGACAGTTATCAGTAAGCTATTTGAACGTTTGGAAGATGGCAAACATTAAACTCATCCTAAAGAATCAACAAAGCCACCACACCTTCCAGACTCCTACCGGCCCATTGCATTTTTGACAGTTATCAGTAAGCTATTTGAACGACTACTCTACACACGGATCCAACATTACTATGATGAGGCAGGCCTGTCCTCAGCAAACCAATTCGGCTTCAGTCGGGGAACCTCCGCCGTGGACGCCTTAACTCACCAAGGTAAACAGATGTAATAAAAAGTACTTCCTAGTGATAGCCATGGACTTCGCTGGGGCGTTCGACTCACTTTGGTGGCCGAGCGTCCTGGCGAGGCTGCGCGAAGCCAACATGCCGGGAAAACCTCTATAACACCATCAAAAGTTACCAAAGCAACAGAACCATCAAAGTCACCGCCCCCTATGGCACATTCTACAGGCATGTCTATCGGGGCTGCCCTCAAGGTTCGGTCCTTGGCCCACTACTGTGGAATATTGTCTTGGACGCCTTTCTTAACATTGATCTCCATGAAGTACAGTCTCAGGCATTTGCGGACGATCTCATTCTGACGATACAGGAAAACTCAAGAGCCGTGTTAGAGGTCCTCGCAAATCGGGCCCTGACCACTCTCCAAGAATGGGCAAACCGAAATCAACTCAAAATATCCCCCCCCCCCACAAAAACAAACTCCATCCTACTAAAGGGCCGCCTTGATCTTAGGCGGCCTCCGCAAATAAAAATTGGGCAGGAAACAATCGAATTCTCCAACAAACTGAAATACCTAGGCGTGATATTGGACCAAAACCTGTCATTTCAAGACCATCTGAAATATCTCCGTAAAAAAATAAGACGCTACGCAGCCATGGTTGCTAGGTTCACGCGCAAAGAATGTGGCTTGAAAAAGCGAGTCCTCAAACTGTTCTACACAACTATCTTCACTCCGATCGTCACCTACGCATCCGGCGCATGATTTCAAAAAACTATAACAGCAGTAAACAGACGTATCACAGACCAAATTCACAGATCCATCCTCCGAACCATCACTCACGCTTGCCGCACGGTGAGCACCCATGCCCTGCAAGTGCTGGCAGGCACTCTCCCGCTGGACTTAGAAATCATACAACGCGGCTTACTGTACTACCTAGACAAAGGCACCCCACAGACTTTTCTGGGGTTTACTATTGACCTAACCAGCAACAGAAATGTGGAAAAGAGGAGGATACAAACTCACCAGCAGCAGGCATGGCAGGAAAGGTGGAGCAACTCTCAAAAGGGAGAGATCACAAAGAAATTTCTACCCAATATTGAACAAACTACCCAACCTCACCCAACTGGTTCTCCCCAGGTCTACAAGTAACGTACCTCTTAACTGGACACGGAGCGATTAATGCCAAACTGTCTCTACTTGGGATCCAGGTTGATCCAACTTGCACTTGCGGGGGGGATGGAGAGCTGGCAGCACCTCATGTATGACTGCAGGCTCTATGAAGACCTACGTGGTGTTTTACTCACCAGAATCCACTACTTACCACAGGGACCAAGAACATCACCTCCTAGACACGAAGGAGGAGTATCAAGCCTTCTCGGATTACGCACAGGCACTGTTCGCGAGGAGGAGGAGGAGAAACCAAATGGCTGCAGCCCACAACCCACTACCATTATAACCAAAGAACGTCTGTTCTTCAGCTCGCTAGGACTGGGACATCAGAAATGACCCACCCCCAAGAATTAGAAAACTCAGGAAACAAACTATACCAAAATAGACTAACATGGATGGGACCCATGTCCCATGAAAGACAAATGGAGATGACTACCAAACTTAGACACCCCACCAGCTGGGTCTATGTGAACAAGACACACTCCTGAGAACCGGAAGGCTTAGGAAATAAACCACACTAAGGTAAAGGACTAAAATGGACCGGACCCAGGCCCCAAGGATGACAACTCGGACATGACACCAGATTGGACACCACCACCAACAGGGTCATTGTATAGTTTTCCAGCAGACGCTTGTTGGCGATCGCACCGGGCTCCCTTGCCTGGTGCCTTTCCATCCCCTCTCCCTGTGCCGGTGGTGGGACGGTCCCCCCGGCGCCCCCTACTTTCTCCTGGTGAAGGTCTGCGTGGGTAGCACAGTGGTATCGTCACCGTCCTCCCCACACCAGGTAAAAAAGGCCCGGGTTCGAATCCCGTCGATGACGCGAGGAACTTTAGTGGGCTTTTTTCACTCCGTGGCTGAGTTAGTCGGTCTCAGGCGTAGATAGCAGGGTTTTTCCCCCTCAGAAACAGGTTTTTTCGTCCAGCAAAAGAGGCAAATCGACCAGAGAACACACGCAATTTACAGACACGAATACTGGTTAATGTAATCATTTACGGGTAACCCTAATATGTATGCAACCCCAGAAGTCAGTGAGGCAGGCATGGGGTTTTTATTTTATTTTATTAATAGCAAGATACACAACAGGTAACCATTAACAGTGTATCTGAGATCAGATCAATAAACATAATAACAATAATATGAAATCCAACAGGACGATAAACATTGATATAGATTCAAACAATAAAAGCATATATACAAACGAGGATTGTATTAAGTTAAGTTACCGGTAAAACAAGTAATAATTAATCCGTTAGAGAATAGAAAAATAATATAACAAATAATAAGCTACAATAATTAGATGTGAGCTAGTCACTTTGCAGTTTAAGAGAAGAGGCAAACTTGTGGATGGAGTTCATCAGTGATTGGGAGTTGTCAAAGAAGTCAATGAGAGAGTCATTTGCTGATTTGCTGATTCTGTTCACACCTTACACCTCACCTCACTTATGCTAGCGAATGTCCCACACACAAAAACTTAATTATGTCAAAATTCCCGTTCGTCCATTCTTTCGGCCTTTATTATGCAAGCATTATCCCCCTCACCTAACGATCATCTAACCGACGATGATGGATATATGTATCGCATATATATGGATCTGTCTGTACGTACGTGCATATAAAAGAGCGCGCGCGTTTTTTTTTTTTTTTAAGGTTCTAGCCTCTGAAATCTCAGGAAATTAGGTGGCAGGACCTGCCAGACTACTGGGTTCCTGGTCTGCCTCCACGGGACGAAGGTGGAGCAATGTTGGGCCTCAGCAAGGATCCAGCGGCTAAACGACCAGATGAACAACGGTACATGACACTGCACATATACAATATCCATAAACTTTTAAACCTCTGGCATTTCCAGCAAACTGGTACACCCACAATGAAAGCAACACAGAGATGGGGGAAACCCTTAGTGCCATCTGACACTAAATACACCTTACACCTCACCTTACACCTTCTATACGCGTCACAAATCTGGTCTTCATTTCCTGGAAGCAGTATCAAAGCTTTCCTTGGGCTTGAATACTGGCTCTTGAAGTGGCTAAACAGAATTTCACCAAAGCTTTTACCATCTCAAGAGCTATATTATACTCCAACTTAGAGCTCACACCCTGGAGACAAATCAACACAGCAAGAAATATAATGATGCTTGCTCAGCTCTTAACGGATGGACTGGATTCTCCGAAAGCCCGACAGTGGAAAACAACAACACCCAGAGTAAATCAAAGACGAGTTGCAGCTAAGGAACCACAACTCGGGGCCGCATTTACACAGTTGGATAGTCTAGGAAGATTCTTTCCAACAAACACTATAACGCTATTTAATAAGCCCAAGTATCAATCTTGAAAACCTCTGTACAAGCAATTCATATAGAAAAGAAGTGCTCGAAAACTACTACTTGTAGATACAGATGTAAGGAAACAGATACAGTGCCCTCATCTCACAGACATGAGCCAGTGGGTTCTAGGAATCCCAACCTCATCACCCACACAAGAAACCTGCTGGAAACAGTAAAACGAACTTTCATGTTTTTATTTGGTATGAAATTGTACTATATTGTATCACTGTCGCACCTGTTGTTTCATGTATATTTGTGGTGATGTAAATATGGTAAATCTCCCACCACGTGGGTCAACTCAGAAGATATGCTTTAAATGTAACAATATAAAGTTTTACTCGTTTATATTAATTAAGTGCTATGTCTTAAGCAGATAACGGACAAATCTGGTCTTCAGCTCCCGAATGCAGTATCAAAGCCTTTCTAGGACGCGAATACTGGCTCTTGAGATGGCTGAACAGAATTTCAGCTAAGCCTTTTACCATCTCAGGAACTATACTATACTCCAATTTAGAGGTCACACCCTGGAGACAAATAATCACGTCAAGAAACATAATGACCCTCGCTCAGCTTTTAACGGGACGACTGGATGCACCGAAAGTCCGAGAGTGGATAATAATACCCGGCGAAAAACCAAGACGAGTTGCAGATAAGGAACCACAACTGAAAGCGGCATTTACGCAGTTGGATAGCCTCGGAAGATTCTTTCCAGCAAACACCATCCAGCTATTTAACAACCTCAACATCAATCTTGAAAAGCTCTGCAATTGCAAATCCTACAGAAAGGAAGTTCTCAGAAACTCTTACTCGCAAATACAGATGTAAGGATACAGTTTCAGCACCTTGTTCGGCCAAGCACAAGCCACTGGGCTTTAGGAAACCCGACCTCATCAAGAAATAGGTGTCAGGATTGTCCTACCTACACAACTCTGATCTCCACAAAAGAAGACGACTGCTGGAAAATTGAACTTTCAAATTTTTATTTTGCTGTATCGCGGTCATTCCTGTTGTCATGTTGTTTCATATGCTGTACGTTGTTTGGCTGTAAATATTTGTGTTTATATAAATACGGTGAAACTCCCACTTGTGTGTGTTTAAGC
The DNA here is from genome assembly GCF_048544385.1 of Mastigoproctus giganteus. Classification (NCBI taxonomy): domain Eukaryota; kingdom Metazoa; phylum Arthropoda; class Arachnida; order Uropygi; family Thelyphonidae; genus Mastigoproctus; species Mastigoproctus giganteus. Next base: position 175,692,199 of record NC_143579.1, on the reverse strand, counting down.
AGAAGGTATGCTTCAATTGTCATGGTATTATGTTCTTACCGGTTTACAGTAGTAAAGGCCTTTGCGAGTAATAATAACTCAAATATTCTATATTCCAGATAAAGTGTACTTATAAATCAGATATTATGTATTTCATGTACAGTATTTTATAATTGTAACATAGATGTATATTTTGTAACATAGTTGTATATGTATGATCACCCTCTAGCCAGTGGCTGTAACCGGGTGTTCTCCTAAGAGAAATAAACTGATGATAATAATAATAATATTTCTAGCATTGTATAATAATCTGTATTGTATAATCCAGATATATTTAGTTTCTCAAATATTGTACAAATCAGATAACAAGTATTGTATTACATGTATTTTAAAATAGTACAAATTTGTATATAGTCTTATATTCTGTAACATAATTAAACATGTATCTTCACCCCCCCCTGGCTAGGCTGTAACAGGGTGTCTCCTAGTAGAAATAAAGATAATAATAAAATAATAATTTAAACCCCCGTTACTCTACGACAATTACCTTTATGAAAAGCATCACGTTCTGGAACCTATACCAGTTCCTTGATTACATGCACAACTCCTTTCGTTGGTCGGGATGTCCAGCAAATAAAAAAAGGGAGATGTCGCAAGAAAGTGAACGATTGACCTCCGATTGGTCAATCAATTGAGGGATTCAGAACAAAAACAGCTTTATCAAGAAATGATGAAATCGAGTGAGCAATGCAGACCACTCTCAAAAACAACACACGTACCTCTGCTACACAGCAATCAAATTTCAGTAGTTCTCCAAAAACAGCCCTTTTCCAAGTTTTTTCTTACAAAAGCAGTCATTGTCACTTGACTAGGCTTTTTTTTTTTTTTTTGTCTAAAAGTGGCCATACTATGCAGTTGATAACCTTTGGTAATTGTTATTGTTCTGTGTTTGCAAGGTATTCAAATTAATATAGTGCGTAAGCTAAGTTCATAAGTGATGTTTTTAAAAATAATTAGTGAAGAAACAGAGGAGTGAAAGAAAGGAAAACATAGTGAAAAAGTTGAAATTAAAAGGAGATGTACATTAACGATGTAGGAAAAAATGTTGCAGCCAAACGAATAGGTGACGATTGCCAGTAAGTCGATATTTGATTTTTTTTTTTTTTTTTTGTTGTTGTTTTTTTTATCATTATTTTGTTTGATCAAATTTATTTTTTGATCGATTTTTTGGATACTTTTTATTTACAGAAATGTCTAATTCTATTTTCACTATATCGACAATGTGTTTAATTCAAATGTAAGAGATACTATTGATTCATGACAGTTAAAGAAAAACAAAGAGAGAAAGTATTTTTACCAGTTAACAATCAAAGATCTGCAAAATTCATATTGTGGCTTAATTAATGTAGAAGCTATAAAGTAAAGAAGGACTAGCAAAACTAAAGGAGAAACTTCGATTCTTCCGAACCAAGCACCAATGAATATGATCATTCTGCAAATTTTTATTATAAACTTCATCGAAGATGATGGTGCTAACGTAGAAATTCCAGTGTGCATTTAGAAATTCCAGGAGTGCATTCATGAAATCATGACAGGTCGGCTGCGCACTGTTCACCATAGCCTTGTTCAAAATCAGTGATCATTAAGAGACACTAGGGGTAAATACCAGAATAGACCAAAAGCTCTGCTTCCACTTCGATTATTGCCTGAGAACCATATGAGTAATTTCAAGCCTCGGTAATCTCACTACTCAATCCGCGACAATCCCAACAAACTGTATTTACCAGAAACAGTGAGAGTAAGTAAAATTCATAAAATGTTTATGAACAAATATCAAATTTAAGTTCCTTACAAGTCCTACTGGAAGATGTTCCATGAAAAATTCAATGCAATGAAACTTGAAGGCCTCAAAAACGTCTACCCTTTTCTGAAACCGGAAATAAGGACTTCTTATAATGGGTTAAACTTAGGAGAAGATGGCGGTTCGCTTATGGACACTGATTTTTCAGATACCAGAAGTGGTGCAAAGGATGATTATTAAATTTTTACAAACTCTAGTAAAAAATTATTAGCTGTATCGATAACTGAATCAATAAATGTCACTGTCTCCTATTTTTGTTCAAAAAAAATTATTTTCCTTTCTTACTTGTCTGAAATTTCCAACAAATAACCCTAGTGACGAGCTTTCAGACTTAAGTGCTTAACTTCAATATTTCCAACAGTCATAAAATATATAGAAAGAATTCTCGCTTATCCATATAAATATAAATTTGAGATATATACAAATTTTCAAACAAATTAACAAAAAAAAAAAAAAAAAACAAGCAAAGAAAGTTTTATTGTTCTACTGTAAAAAGTTTAACAATTTGCATAGGCTGTTTTTGCTGTGAACCCCTCAATTTTATTCACCATTCGGTCAATCCTGATTTAAATTGTAACAAGAACACAAGGCACAATTTTAAACTTACACATTAATTTTCAAAACATAAAATACAGTTTTCTCTTAGTATACATATGAACTTGTTTTCTTCTGGAAACAAGATCAGGTCTAATTACAATAAAAGCAAAAATGCTTAAGGATAAGGTTCTAATAAAGCATGTTTTATGTTTAAGATTAAAAACACACTCTTCTATGCTTTCATTACAAGCATAGGACTGAAGCAAAGCGTGGGATCAGTGCGATGCACTTCTCACATCTGGTTTAACTGACTCTACTTTCCCCCCAGTGGCAGCATAGTGAGTTCGCCACTTGTTACTCCTTTGGAGAGGTCTGCGTTGAAACCTCCGTCGGAGTCTGGAGGAATTCTTAACTGTCTCTTCAATCAGGGCGAGAAAAAAAGAGTGAAGAAAGAAGAGAGAGTATCGATTATATTAATATAATTATATATATATATTTTTTAATATTATTTGTGTTTTAAATCATGTCCACCGAAACCACCAGTAATTTCAAAAAAGAAGAAAGCTGCGAAGTACTGTAGTGAAATACCCTTGAAAGGACTATCTGGGAAGCAAATCCACAAGGATAAGATGGAGATATTAGGCAATTATTGTCCATCATACAGTACCAGGAAGAACTGAGTTGTTAAATTCAAAAGGAATCACAGGGTCACCAAAAATTATAAATGAAATGATATTTATATGCCTATTATATCCAATATATCATTTGATATAATATATTTGCCAGGATGCCTATAGTGATATAATAGGCATCCAAATTTCGAGTTTTCAATAGAAATCGACCTTACAGAGCAGCACATTATGCAAATTATTCATGGCTATAAAAACACTAACTGCGACCACATCACTTCATTCTCGTTTTTTGGCTTGTTCAGTGGGATAGCCACAGCTCCAGCACTCAGGATGGCAAGTCATCGTCGTTTGGTTGATTCTTTGAGATGGCGGGCCGTTAGACGACTTGAAGCCAGGCAATCGCAGGCAGTACGTTGCCTTAATGCAGTGGTTTTCAACCTTTTTCCAATAACGGTACCCGTAAATAATGAAGAAGACTAACCTTACTGGAGTGCCTTGGTGAGAAACCTTTACTTTTCTTTTGGGATTTACGCCAGATACTAGCGGTATTCTCTATTTTCCTTTCTTTGCGAGACTGTATGGTCACCATGCGGCTCGCGAAGGGAAAATAGAGAAGTGCTCCGGTATAACGCGGCTGCCGCGCTAGGATCTGGCCCTTGACTGGGGAAGGTTCCCCCAAATAGTGTGTACCCTGGGCTGAACGAGAGCCCCCAACTTTCTTGTGACTGAGTTAACCTTTTAATTACAAACTATGCGTTCAGTGACTGCCCCCCCCCCTCTGCCATAAACTTGCATGGTGAAGTGGAACTTCTCTCTCGTGCATTTCCCAACTTTTTTGATCTTTTCATCTGACCATCATCTTTAGCGTCCTCAGAAACCGCTAAGGAAAAATTTCCCATCATCGTAGGGGAATTTCTACCCTCGGCTATTTCCCCCCATGTGTTTCTGTGGGGGAAGGAAAAACACACACATAGTAGTGTACCTCTCCAAATTAACGTACGGACTCGAGTGAGGCATCTTTCAGCGACTCCCAAAGAGACCTGTGTAGGAAAACAGCAGCACCTCGATAAACCAGACAATTCCGATTATCCGGAAAACAAATAAAATGCATGAAAACGACATGGAAGTCATTGAGATTGGTACCCTCAGCCAAACTGAAGAGAAACAGGAAGAGGCCGAGGAGCATAGACCAATTGCCAAAAGAAAAAACAAAAATGGAACAGTACCAAAATCTGACCGGAAAACCCGGAGCACCAGCCAAATAAAGGATCAGCATGAACACCCAGGAGGGAGAGATGACCAACCCAAGCCTTCAGAAAATGCTAAACTCGATCCAACACTACCGAAGGGAACCGTTCCAGAGCAAACATTACTGTTGCGAACGGCCTTAGAAAATCTGATGAAGGAAAACTGCAGCAAAATAACATCCGTATTACGAGCAGAAGTCGTACACCAATGGAATAAACTTGAAGCCATCCTAATGAACACATTCGGCCAACTACAGAAGGCAGAAGCAATATTGGAAGCACGAAACATGGATGGAGACAAACAAATGCTACAGCGCGCTCCGTCGTATGCACAAGCGCTGATGACACCAGCAAGTGACTCGATAGTGGCCGGCAAGGCATCCGAATCCGAAAGAAAGATCCTACCTAAACAACCACACTTAGTGGTCCTACGACCAACAAAACCACACGACAACCAGTCCAGTGAACAACTCAAATCCCAAATAATGACTAACCTAAACGAAGAATTTAAGACAACAAGAATAAAGGCCGTAAGGAAAACAAGGAATGTCGGACTACTGATAGAAACGGAAACCAGAGAGGAAGCACAAAGAATAATAGAAAATCCGAAAATACCTGAACTAGGACTAACCGCTGCTGCGCCCAAAAACCGAGGCCCTTCAATCGTAATATATGACCTGGCCAAAGACCTTACCCCAGATCACCTATCAGAGGAGCTATTCCAAAGAAATCTACAGGCCATATTTCCGGACAGGAATAAGGAAGACCTAGTGATGCCCAAGTGCATAACCAAGTCAAGGGACGGAAGCCGCCAAAACTGGGTTGTCGGGCTCGCGCCCATGGCATGGAGGGCTTTAAGCACCCAGAACAGAATCTATGTTGACTGGGGCAGTCACCGCTTTCGGGAGCATGTGACTGTGCCTAAATGCTACAGGTGCTGCAAATTTGGGCATACAACCCACATATGCACCCAGAAAATTCCCACATGCGGGTATTGTTCGGCAAAAGGTCACGCCTTCCGTGACTGCCCAAACAAAAACACCGACCCAACCTGTGCAAACTGCAAGAGTTTAAAGTTAGATAGCGCACATTCAATCAGAGATGGTCAATGTCCTACATACCTCAAAGCAAAGAGTTTATTCCAATCAAGACTCAACTATGGGAACACATCCTAAAAAATATAACATCACAGAGGTTAAATTCATGCAGATAAATGCACATAGAGCCAAGGCTGTCGCCGACCAAATCCGCAAGAAGGCGGAAGAAGAAAACATTGATGTAGTAGTATTACAAGAACCATATGTACATATGAAGGCTGTCAGGGGCTATCCCATAACATACAAAGTAGTCCAAACGGGGGATGACACCCCATGGGCAGCGATTGTGGTAAGAAACCCAGATATAACGGTGACCAAAATCACTCAGCTATGCACACCTTGGGCCGCATGTGCCCAACTCACCACGGCCTTGGGCGCGTTTTATGTCATAGCCCTTTACTGCCGTCCGGGTGAGGAGATCGACTTCGCAGTAAGGTACCTAAGTCTGGCTAGTGATATGCTCCCAAATGCAAAAATAATCGTGGGAGCAGACGTCAACTGCCGGTCGCCAATGTGGCACAGCCATACCCCAGATTCTGCAACACATTATGGGAGGCCACTATAGACGTTACCATGGCAACTAGGAATGCTGCCAACAACATTTCCAAATGGACCGTCCGTGAGGCCTGGACAACGTCGGATCATCGCCCCATTACGTTCAGTCTAAACAAATCACTGGCCACAGTACCTGTGAACAGACAAACTGCCCATAGATATGCCATAGCAAAGGCAGACTGGGAACTCTTCCAGACCACCCTACGGAATAGCATACAACAACGACAGAGAGAACTCCAACGTATCGAGGACCCAAGAATCCTCCAAATTAAAACGACTGAAATCATAAAACAAGCCAGCGACACAGCCATCAGGAAGAAAAATCCAACACCAGGGAAAGTGCCCTGGTGGAATCAAAACCTCCAGCGACTCAGGAAGGAAGCACAGGAAAGAAGAAAGGCCTTCCAGCGAGCCAGGCGCTCCTGGCCGATGGCGGAAATTGAAACCCTACGACAGAGCTACAAAGAGGCGAGAAACGCCTATACAGCACAAATTAGAGAAAGCAAAAACCAATCCTGGGAGCGCCTGGTCTCCACCACTTGAAACAAGGACCCTTGGGGACTTGTATACAAGATCGTCACCAAGAAACTTCCCAGAGGGGAAGTAATTGAAGCCACTAAAACACCTGAAGGAAACTTGACTACCACTTGGGAACACACCATCAACAATATCCTTGACTCTGCCTTTCATCCAGAGATACAAACAATGACAACAGAACAGAGCCGAGTTTGCCAGGCCAACGAGACTCATCAAACGGCAACAAAAGAGCACCCTTTCACCATGGAAGAGATCAGCAATGCAGCAGACCTAATAAAGGGAAATAGATGCCCTGGACCGGACCTTCTGGAACCCGAAATTATCAAAAAAACGGTAGAGTACGCCCCGAACCTACTACTAAACCTATATAAATCTGGAAGTCACCCCATGGAAACAACAGATTGTGGCAGCAAATCTTCTTACACTTGCCAGACTAATCACAAGACGACTCGACACCCCTGACATCACTGATTTAATAAAAACTCCACGCATTGCCGGAAGGAATCAAATGGACCCAAGGCTCCCACTCACAATCAGCTTGAACAACCTGAAAGGTTTGAGACGCATGTTCCCAGGAAACACGGTAGATTTGATGAACAATCTAACCATTGACCTGAATAGATTCTGCGAACAGCATTCATACAGACGTCAGAAACTAAAGAACACATATGCAAACATACACTTATGAGATGCCACCAGAAGGAAAATGCCACCACAATGCATCCCGTTAAATATAGGTGAAGCCATCACTGGTCCTCTCTTACTTAGAATCTACTACTCCAAAGACGCCTGGCTGAACTATTACGTTCAAGATTGAAGAATTGAAGAGATACCACGTGTAACAACCGGTGAAGGACTGCCTCATTTCTTTATATTTTGTATATTTCCCTCATGCTTATGTAATTTATAGCAATTTGGAGAAAATAATATCCTTTAATTCTTTCAATTATGTAAAATAATAAACACTAAGTTCTGTACCTGTTGGGGTAAGCATACATGGGCCCCATGTAACCGCCAGGCACATGTCCCTGTCTTAACCTCTGTGTGTAATATCACCCCCCTAGCTTCTAGCTGTCCAGGGGGTGGCTCTTTGGCAGAGCAATAAACAGATTTAATAATAATAATAATAATAACCTCTGTCTCAGAGAAGGTATCTTCCCGAATTCCTGGAAGATGGCAAACGTTAAACTCATCCTAAAGAATCCAACAAAGCCACCACACCTTCCGGACTCCTATCGGCCCATTGCACTTTTGACAGTTATCAGTAAGCTATTTGAACGACTACTTTACACACGGATCCAACATTACTATGATGAGGCAGGCCTGGCCTCAGCAAACCAATTCGGCTTCAGACGGGGAACCTCCGCCGTGGATGCCTTAACTCACCTCCTGAACAAGGTAAACAGATGTAATACAAAGTACTTCCTAGTGATAGCCATGGACTTCGCTGGGGCGTTCGACTCACTTTGGTGGCCGAGCGTCCTGGCGAGGTTGCGCGAAGCCAACATGCCGGAAAACCTCTATAACACAATAAAAAGTTACCTGAGCAACAGAACCATCAAAGTCACCGCCCCCTATGGCACACTCTCCAGGCATGTCCATCGGGGCTGCCCTCAAGGTTCGGTCCTTGGCCCACTACTGTGGAATATTGTCTTGGACATCTTTCTGAACATCGATCTCAGTGAAGTACAATCTCAGGCATTTGCGGACGACCTCATTCTGACGATACAGGCAAACTCAAGAGCTGCGTTAGAGGTCCTCGCAAATCGGGCCCTGACCACTCTCCAAGAATGGGCAAACCGAAATCAACTCAAAATATCCTCCACAAAAACAAACTCCATCCTACTAAAGGGACGCCTTGATCTTAGGCGGCCTCCGCAAATAAAAATTGGGCAGGAAACAATCAAATTCTCCAATCAACTGAAATACCTAGGCGTGATATTGGACCAAAAACTGTCATTTCAGGACCATCTGAAATATCTCCGTAAAAAAATAAGACGCTACGCAGCCATGGTTGCCAGGGTCACGCGTAAAGAATGGGGCTTAAAAAAGCGAGTCCTCAAACTGTTCTACAAAGCTATCTTCACTCCGATCGTCACCTACGCATCCGGTGCATGGTTTCAAAAAACTACAACAGCAGTAAACAGACGTATCACGGACCAAATTCACAGATCCATCCTCCTAACCATCACTCGCGCTTGCCGCACGATGAGCACCCACGCCCTGCAGGTGCTCGCAGGCACTCTCCCGCTGGACCTAGAAATCATACAACGCGGCCTACTATACTACCTAGACAAAGACACCCCACAGACTTTTCTGGGGTTCACTATTGACCTAACCAGCAACAGAAATGTGGAAAAGAAGAGGATACAAACTCACCTGCAGCAGGCATGGCAGGAAAGGTGGAGCAACTCTCAAAAGGGAGAGATCACAAAGAAATTTCTACCCAATATTGAACAAACTACCCAACCTTACCCAACTGGTTCTCCCCAGGTCTACAAGCAACGTACCTCTTAACTGGGCACGGAGCTATTAATGCCAAACTGTCTCTACTTGGGATTCAGGTTGATCCAACTTGCACTTGCGGGGGGCTGGAGAGCTGGCAGCAGCTAATGTATGACTGCAGGCTCTATGAAGACCTACGTGGTGTTTTACTCACCAGAATCCACTACTTACCACAGGGACAAGAACATCACCTCCTAGACACAAAGGAGGAGTATCAAGCCTTCTCGGATTATGCACAGGCACTGTTCACGAGGAGGAGGACGAGGATAAACCAAATGGCCGCAGCCCACAACCCACTACCATTATAACAAGAGAACATCTGTTCTTCAGCTCACCGGGCTCCCTTGCCTGGTGCCTTTCCACCCCCTCCCCTGCGCCGGTGGTGGGACAGTCCCCCCCGGCGCCCCCTACTTTCTCCTGGTGAGGCATGGGCATGCCTCACTGACTTCTGGGGTTGCCTACCCTATCATCCCCATATTTCTGCCTTAACCCCCCAGCCTTCAGTCTCCCACCCACTCTATCTTTATGCTAGCGAATGTCCCACACACAAAAACTTAATTATGTCAAAATTCCCGTTCGCCCATTCTTTCGGCCTTTATTATGCAAGCATTATCCCCCTCACTTAACGATCATCAAACCGACGATGATGGATATATGTCTCTGTCTGTACGTACGTGCATATAAAAGAGCGCGCGCGTTTTTTTTTTTTTTTTTTTTTTTAGGTCCTAGCCTCTGAAATCTCAGGAAATTAGGTGGCAGGACTTGCCAGAGTGAAACTAAAACTACTGGGTTCCTGGTCTGCCTCCACGGGGCGAAGGTGGGGCAGCGTTGGGCCTCAGCAGGGGTCCAGCGGCTAAACCACCAGATGAACAACGGTACACGACATCACACAGATACAAAGCCCACACACTTTTAAATCTCTGGCATTTCCCAGTGAACTGGTACACCCACAATGAAACAACACGGAGATGGGGGAAACCCCTGGTGCCGTCTGACACTAAATACACCTTACACCTTACATCCATAAATAATTCATTTTATTTTGTGGCACCCCTACTCAATTTCCTGTCTGTTAGATCCTATTCGCTCTCTCTGTCTCTCTCTCACACACACACACACACACACACATATATATATATATATATAAAATATTTAAAAAATATGTTTTCTGATAGTTAATTACAATAATATAGCTATAAACAAAATTACAATTCATAATACAAATTATATGCACAGGTACTAAATAAACATAAATTATAGATCACCACAAAATTAAAAAGATACCGTACACCTTTTCATAATGAAATAAATATACGTAGTTCTCGAATTTACGGGTTAATTCGTTCCTAGCGCATGCTCGTAAAGCGGGAATTAGATCCCATAGACATAATGTTAAAAATAGGGGTTACATTCTCAACAATGAAATTAGTTAGCTAATTAGTTTATGTTTACACAATGATTGATTTATCGAAAGAAATGAAAACGTAGCCTGTAAAATGAAGCAAATTATAATAATAAAGAAATTATTTACGACTTACAGATGTTAAATAATGTTTATTCTCCATCGTTATCGATTTAATGCACACTCACTGATCACTCATTATTGGCTCGGCACTCGTTGGTTTGTTGCACAAGGAATCGTCTTCTTCAGAAACGTTTCAAGAGGCGTTTGTTTCCAAGATAATCTTCTCTTTTAATTATAAATTTCACGATTGCATGCTTAAGCATTTTTTAACGGCACACACAAATTGCAACTAACAGGATTCGGGAGGAGTAACAAGTTTACGAAGCTTCAAAAAATGAAGAGAAGATTCTGAAAATTTGTTTTTTATACGATTGAAGACTTCAGTAAAGGGGGAAACACATTTCGCAATAATAAGCCACACAATTCCAGCTATCGGTATTTTCGCAAATGCAATAACATTGAGTTTACTTCCCGTTTATAATTGCTTGCAGTAACAGAAAAGCCCAATAAATCGGAAAGTGCAAATTGTTTTTATTGTTTTATGGTCGCGACCTCCAGAAACGTGCTTTAGAAAAATATAACAAAGGCGTTTAAAATTGATTCTTATAAAGGAACATAATTGATTCTTATAACAGAATACAGTGAAACTTCTCCTAACGGACACCTCTCTTTAACGGACATCTCTCTCTCTACAACGGACATTTTCAAATTCCCCAACTCTCCTCTATTGGTTTTAACGTGTTTTCAGCTTCTGTCTAGCGGACATTCTCTGTAACGGACGCGGACAGGCAATCTGCACTGTTTCGTTTAGATTAGCACTTAATTTGATCTCCCAATAACGGACAGCGGGCGAGCTCACGCCCCTTTTTCTAGGAACGCTTCTCCACGTATTGCCTAAATCGTGTGTTTATTTTCTATTTCCGATTCTCTGAATTCTATCAAGGTTTTTGTCGCGGTTCTAAACCCTTTTTCAAGAATTTTAAGGCACGTGTAAAACTTCTGATGAATTCGGTGTGTGCAGGGGGTGGGGGCGGATTTGGTCGGCCTTTCGTCTTTTCAGTTTTCATTTTTGTTCAGTGTCGTGTGAACTGCACAATGTCTTCTCGTAAACATTTAACTTTAAAAGATAAAGTCGAACTCATTAATGCGTATGATCGGCAAAAAAATATTGTTCGCAATCTCGCTGCAAAATTCAAAATCGGGAAGACGCAGGTAAGCGAATTCCTAAAGAAAAAAAATGAACTGCTCAAACAATTTTGGCAACACGATTTAGTCACTTGGTGAGCTAACTAAGAGCTAACTGATGACTCGACATCACGCACAAAAAAAAAAACACACACACACAAAATTTATATTGCTATTTTATCTTTAAATCAAAAAAGTCTGCTGGTGTAAAAATGAGATTTGTTGCCACAGGATCTTATAGACACTCTTATATTGAGCATGGTTCACTGCTGACAGTCGTTGGAGGAAGGGGGGGGGGGAGGTCATACGCCGTACTGATGTCACGTGACCATAGTTTCGAGCATCTTGCATCGACTTCTGTAATGTGACCTTTTTTTGGTAATTCTTATAAAACTCCTATAAATTTACCTTATACCTATCAGAAGTTTCTCGTTGTCTCCTCATTTCATTGTTATTCTATGGTACCACATATCAAATTTGTCCTGCTCAATCGTAAGCAGCACGAGTTTGTATGATTTTCTAGTTTGTGTTCTGCAATTTACCATTTCTGACTGAGGAGTTGCCTGTCAGCGTGCAATGCGACACTGAACACATATTCGATCAGTTTTAAGTCTGATGATTGAGTTGGCCACAGCAGTCGTTGGATATCTTAAGTTTCAAGATATTCCTTCACCACTTGAGTTCTATGTGCAGAGGAGTTGCCGTGCATGAAAAGAAAATCTGGGCCAACCGCACCCCTAAAATGTTGCACATAGGGTTCAAGGATCTGTTCTCGGTACTTCTACGCAGTTACGGTACCCCTATCAAAAACATGAAGAGGGGTGCAGCCGTTGATCATCATTCTTCCCCACCATTTCCATCGTAAATGTCCCTTTCTCTGATGTTGGAGAATTGCAGATCAGGACAATTTAATTTAGACTGCTTTTCCTGGACCTACCTCCTATAGACATCTTTTAGTATTTCTTGACTTTTGATTTCATCTAGTTAAAATTAAAAAAAAAAAAAAAAAAAGAGCGACAAAAAACTAAACTGATAAACATATGGATCTAATAATAAACAGATGACTCGACATCACGCACAAAAAAACTATATTGCTATTTTATTTTTAAATGAAAAATATCTTTCATTCTCGTCGAAGTTCACCCTAGTTACTACTGGTAGCATTTCTGGTAGAATTTTTAACAAACAGCATTCACGCGCATTCAGCTCGCACTTTCCACATGGCTTTTGTTCTCCAAAAACAATAATAGTTCTACCAACGTACACAAGCATTTATCCATTTCCTTTCTATGTGTGATCGATTCTTATTTAGACATCCCCCCACCACGCACTGGGCTTCTTGTGCAGTTGCAAATTAGGAATTTCAGTCGCCGGCGTGGCGTGATGTTTACAAGAGTGACAGCACGCGTTGCTGTGGAGGCAACTGGAAAGCTTTAACTTCAAATTTTCTTCTTCCGTTCGTTTATGCGATCATTCATTAAGAAGTAGTAGTTGTCCTGCGTATAAAAAAGCTCTAGAGTTTGCAAGTACGCGTACTTATGATGGATAACTGTAGTACTTTCAATGTGAATAGTACATTTCCTGAAGGTAGTGTTAAGTTGGTTCAACTCAACGCTCAAAGATGTCGAGCGGTTAATGATGAAATTAGAATGGTGGCTGTGCAAAACAGTATTGACACTTTGCATATGGGCATAAAATTGTTGGTTTTCCTGCTGATGCCAGAGTTATAAGTGTAGTTGATGCGAAACCTAAAACAGCAATTGTGATCTTTAATAAGTTATTGCAGATAACTGTTTTCTCCGGACTATGCAGCCAGAACTCAACATGTGTGAACATTAGTACTCTTAAGTTGTCTTTTAATTTAATAACTCTTCATTGTCCTCCAAGTCAGGATATTGTTGACTATCCATTACATGGAAACATTTTTCAGTGTAATTGGTTGTAGTAATTTAATTGTTGCACTGGATTCCAATGCAAAGTCTAACTTACGATTTAGTGGCATGACTGTTCAGAGAGGTCGCTTAATGGAGGACTTGATTTTGATGAATAACTTGTGTGTAGTTTAATATACAAATAAGGACATCCTTATACTTTTAACAATGTTCATAGCAGGTCGAACAGTGACTTGACTTTAGTTACTCAGGGATTATCCAGGCGAATTTGTGATTGGCTTGTGAAAACAGACTACACGAATAGTGTTCATAAATCTTTGGTTTCTAATATTAATTTGGCTGATTTAAATACAACTGTAGATTCTGATAATTTTGAGTTAACTAGATTTACTTATAAGAAGATTAACTGGTCTAGTTTCGCATGTCAGTGGCTTTAGATTTTTCAAGAGACAATATGGTTAATTTGAATTTCTTAAATGCTTGTGAGTATGATGCTTTCGTCCGGTCTTTATTGCTTAGAGCCCTCAGTTGTGCCTCAAGAAGACAACTAGTTAAGAGGCTAGTTACTAATTGGTGGAATGCGGAATTATCCGGGTTAAGGTAGGAAGTATTTTTATGTAGGCAGGCATATCAGAGGTATAGGCAATGGGGGCTGAATGAGTCTCAATTTTATCATGCATGTTATAGGAATAAAAATAAAATTTATTATAAGACTATTTATAAGAGTAAATTAAGGGCTCGGAGAAGTCTAGTTACTAGTGTGGGCAAACAGATCCTTGGGGAGTAAAATAAGTCCTAGAGAAATAATAAATACAGTGATCGTTAATGGTGGTGTGGAAACAACTGATTGGATTACAACAGTGCAGGCAATAACATCGGAGTTCTTTCCTCATGAGGAAGGAAAGGAGGAGGGAGACAACAGAGCAAGAAGGTATCAGGGATATTGACTTATTTACTTTGGGGGAATTGAGAGCCATTTCTAAGCAAATTAACATTTCCAAAGCTCCGCAGATCGATTTAGTAGAGAATGTCGCTGTTCTTAAAGTAATTGAACTTTATCCTAACATCCTGTTAAACTTATATAATTAATGCTTACTTTAAGGTACCTTTCCTGGGATCTGGAAAGTTGGTTTGATTAAGCTATTGTTTAAGCCGAGTAAAAAATCGAATGACCCAAGAGGGTATAGACCAATTTCGTTATTGGCCAATCTTGGCAAAATTTTTGAAAGATTGTTATTTTTATGATTGAATCAAGTCATAGATAAAAATGGTTGCACCCTGCCTTATCAGTATGGTTTCAAGAGAAGAAATTCTGGGGAGGATGTCATCAATGATCTTATGAATTTCACCAACCAGGCAGAGGATAAGTATGTGTTAGCTATCTTTATAGATTTTACTGGAGCTTTTGACATGGTGTGGCATGATAGTACTCTGTCTGCATTAAGGGGTGTGCAATGTCCAGATTTATTGTACAGAACGATAGAGAGTTATTTGTATGGTAGGAAAATTATACTTAAATCTGAGCATCTACAGTTTAATAGAAATCCTTCGAGAGAGTATCCTCAAGGGTCTATATTGGGCCCACTTTTTTGGACCTTAGTACTTAATTTATGGATAGAACAGTTAGCTGAAAATCTGCATAATTTTGCTTATGCAGATGATTTGGTTTTATGTATTACTAGTAAATCCAGGTCTGTGCTTGAAATAAGAGTGGTCCAGGTGTTAGAAAGGCTAGTTATGGATTAAATTAAATTATTGATATCTACAACTAAAACTGTTATGACGCTGCTTAAGGGGGAACTAAATTATGCGCGACCGCCAAAAGCTTTAATTAAGGAGAGGCAGATTCCCCTAGTATCTGAGGTGAAATATCTAGGTATAAGAATTGATGATAGATTATCGTTTTATTGACATTTCATTTACTTACACGAAAAAGTTAAAAAATTTAGTGCAGCAATAATTCGATTAACTAGGTCAGATTGTGGGTTGAAAAGGAGGGTTTTAAATTTATACTATAAGGGAGTTTTCTTGCCCATAGTTGCGTACGCTCCCATCAGCATGGTACTTCACAGTTACTAACGTTAAATTTAAACAGAAATCGTTATCGATTCAGCGCTCAATGCTTTATGTTATTTCTAGTTTGTGCAGAACAGTCTCAACGAATGCTATGCAGGTTTTGACCAGGCACTTGCCTGGTCAAAACCTGCTTGTAAACTAGACTTGTATATTGTGTATCGCGCCTTTTGTTATTACATTAAAAAAAAGGCATAGTTGTTTCTTTCTAAGAATGGATGACAGCAGGACAACTAAGAGGATAATGGAATGGAAACCTATCGGTAGGAGGGCAAGAGGAAGACCGTGGAAAAGATGGATGACGTAGAAGAGGACTTAAAGACCATGAGAATAAGAAGTTGGAGAAGTTTGACTTCTGGGAGGGCTAACTGGTGGAACATCGTTGAGAAGGCTAAGACCCACCCTGGATTATAACGCCAAAAGAAGAAGATGGAGATAGGCGGAAGTCTAGGTGCCACCACAGATAATAATAATAATAATAATAATGTTTATGCGACTATTTTTCAAGTGAAACTTCTTTAGGCGCGCTCCAGGCAGTTTTCAGATGGGAGGAATTGGTGTTCGTGGATTGGCAAAAAATACAACGAAAATGCGACCGTTGCCATAAGTAAACGCATTACAGGCACCCTGAACAGCCAACTATCGTACTACGTTAAATGGCCAGTTTCTCGTGCAATCACCGAACTTAACCAGCATTACGTTTGGTTATTAACTAGGAGAGTGCCAACGGCGGAAAACCTGACGTAATTGAATTTTTGCCTTCCTTTCTTTTTTTTTTTTTTTTTTCCTTTTGTTAACCTGTGGAAAATATTCTTCCGATTTTCACGTATCATTTAATTTTGTTGATTGGTAATGTAATAAAGTGTAAATCTGTGCTTTATATCTTTACTTTTATAGCCTGTGGATAATATTCCTTCTATTTTCACTTATTAAAATCGCCATTAATAGAATTAAAATTCAATTCGTAAACGTGATCACAATGACCGGCGCTTACTACATATCGTATAGTGAACGGAATTTTGTTACGGAGTGTCTATCGTAAAATGATTTCATCGAACAGTGAACCAATCGTAAAGCAGGGGTCCACTGTATTGAGCGTTTTAAAGCGTACAGAGCACGTGCACGTGCAATGCATCCGTGGATTGACAAAAATCTCCTGGTACGGAGTGGTACAATGGTACCATCCGTACCAGGCACGAGCGACGCATGGCCCAATCAGTACCCCTACTGATTGCCTCATGCTATTTCTTTCGTCATTCTCCACCGTAATGCATAAAAAATTTCGATGGAAAAGAATTTATAATTCAACATGCCGAAGGCTAACAGTGATCGTTGTAAGGCACTAGAGCACGTGTACGTGCAATGCGACCACCGAAACCAATTGAGTACATGAAACCATTGAGTACAAAGGAGAGATCTAAGCTAGTTCAACAGCGGAAAAAATTACAGCGTGCAATGGAATTGAACAAAGACCTCGGAGAAGGTCCATCCACATCGTCAGAGTCTTACATCTCCCCATAAATGTTAGAAGTGAATTTGGAAGAAGGAGTCATGGAAGTTGATATTGCAAATGAAAACGATGAAGAGTCCTCGAAGCCCAGAAGCCGAAACTGACTGCTAGAAGTACTCCATCAAATAATTCAATACGTAATTCACAGCAGCAACAGGATTTTAAGAAACAGTAAAGAATCCACGTACGTTCCTAGATAATGATTTCGGTTCAGTCTGTTCCATGTGTGATCGGCTTTGGTTCAAGAACGATGCGAAGATTGTAGCAACTGGAAATCACACTCTTCTTCAAACAGCATTTCCAAATGAGGAAGTAAATCAAATATTGGCCTGTAACAGCTGTCAAGGCTTTCCAAGGAAAAAAGTGATTCCGGCTCTATCGAAGTCAAATGATTTTAAATATCATCCGATGCCACAGCACCTGGCGAAACTAGATTTGGTAACGAACGTCTCATATTTCCAAGGCTCCTATTCATGCAGATTCGTCGCCTGCGGAATTCATACGATCAATACGGGATCCTTGGTCAAGTTATAAATGTTCGCGTAAAGAAGACTTAACTTCCGCTATGCGTGCTCGGTACATGCTTTTTTTTTTTTTTTTTTTGAGGGACACTAATTTTCTATACTTTACTGTAATGAAACATACACAAAACACTTCAATCCATCAATGGTTGGCAGTCGAGATGAACGCCAGTTGGCACGTGCTAACCGGGACAAAATGTGCATGACGATCTCTCGATTAACGGCAGACTACAACCAAGGCCCACAGAGCAATACTTCCGAGCAATCCAACGGACGGTCTTGCGGAAAGGCCTACGGAGTAGGCAACCTCATGTGCCCTTGTTGACCAACCATCATCGACACCTCCATCCAGTACCGTATCCAGGTACCATCGTAAGGGGGGGGGCATGATGACCAGGTTTTTGAGTGTTTTTTTAGATAGACCTAGGAACACTTATAAGAATGGTTAAGGGTGATATATGCCCCAGTCTGCTCCCCCTGAATAAGCCCCTGCCTCCGCCTGCAGTGGGCATGGGAGTACAGTTCCTGGACATTGGACAACTGGAAAAGAGTTGCCTGGTCTGATGAATCATCATGCTATTGGACAAGCGGGTATTCGACGGCGAGCAAGTGAACAGCTGCAGAAACAGTCCGGCGGCGGTGGTATCATAGTTTGGGGGATAAAAAATTAAATGCGTTGAATATTATCGAATCATTAAAGAAAATGCCTGAATAGGTGATGGCATTATGAAATAAAGAAGAGACATTCCTTCATAACCATAAGCACAAAGAAGCAAATATGTAAATTGTACTCGTATTCATATCTACAGGTGGCTACCTACTGGTGAAAATAGTGAGTGTAATAATGTTATTTATCGTAGAGAATGCCTGGATAGGTTGCGACATCAAACAAATGGACAGAATGTTCCCCAATGTCTCTTCACCTCATAAATCATCACAACATTGATTGCAATAGGTTAATCAACTCTGAAGCCTACAGGAGTCAGATCTCCGATAAAATGAAGAAAAATAATCCAACCCAGTAATTGCAACTGAAAGCCAAATGTCCTGTTCTGCAATTTTTTTTAAATTCATAACTGTTCTGCAATTTTTAAATTCATAACTAAAATTCCTAGGCATTGTTAATATCTATATAAAATCTGCTATGTACATATACTCGATTATTTTATTCATTCCCGTTGTATTTTTACCTGCCCTTAGCCATGTGCTGTGATGGGCTTACTGTATTTGCAATAAATGAATATTTATTTATTTATTTATGATGTACGTCGGAGCAGTGGCACACCCAGAGATATTTTGTTTGTGGGAGGAGCCCGTGCATTACACATTGATAGCTTTAAATAGCGCAAACATGTGACAGCTCAATCATATAATATAAAACAAAAATTTTGTACGGTTGGATTTATTCCTATAAGGGGATGGTGCGCTTATGGATAGAACGGCTGCCTTAAACATTAAGAAAGCAAATTTCACCGGAATCAACTGCAAATTGAATTACTCGCTTGTATGAAGGCTGATAGCAGATGTAAGTACTAACAAGTAGTTTTTAGAGAGGTGCTGTTGATAATTAAAGAAGCTAATGCTATCAATACAAAACGAACTCCTAATTTTTGTAATTGGTAACTCAGAAATATTTTCATCATTATTTCTTTAACTCTACGTCTCTTTTTAAAATTCGTGAGAATGCAAATCTTAAATTCCTTTCTTGAAAGTGCTATATCATACCTAACCCACAATCATCATCTATTTTTATAGATCTTCTTTGTACAGGACTTTGTGTCATGTCTTGCGTGGCGCATTCAGCCATCTTAGCGTATAGGGAGATATTAAGCTTCTTTACGGTGTTCACTATATTGTTCTACGTTGATAGCTGACTCTTCAGGTAGGAGTTCGCTAGAACCACTATAATATTCCACAAAACAGTAATCATGCTGCTGATGGCTTTTTCGAATATCCAAAGTCTGTTGATGAATATCTGGACAACAGATACCAACAGTATAATCGTCAGTACCAAGAATATCCCACAAATTCTGCTGGAACGATCTGCCAATTATTCTGATTGAAGTAGAAAATCAGTAAAGATCACCTTATTACAGGGTGTCGATGCTGACAATCTAACAGTGTACTAAGAGTATAATATTAGTATCTTATTTGTACACGTTTATGAGAAGTTTGTGCATTGCTAGCGATTTTTCTTCTTCTGTATACAAAAATTAATTACAAGCTCTCTGATTGCGAAGAGACTCCGACATATCAGCCATTTTCAACTACTAACGTGCAAATACTCTCTTATAGTAGAAGCCAAAAATTATGAGCATTTTAAATATAATTGTTTCGGTTATTGCGAATTATATAATATTCAGTACTAACTACTATTCAGAATAATAAATAAATAAACAGATCCATTAATACTGAGCGTGGCTCTCATAGAACAACAGTCAAGCTGCATAATAATAAATATTACTATTGAATGCATTAAAAGTGTACTTGGAGATAGAACTAGCACTGTCATGCAGAGTGCTCTTGACGCTTTTAAACGAGGAGATATCTCCTGAAGACATTATCACATATCAACACCTACCAAACTAACAGTACAATTTTAAAGTCTCGATTATATGATATTTATGGCTGGAAACACCCTTTGAACGTACACAGAACGGCTGCATCAGGAATAAAGCAAACGACGTTATGGTAATAAGACACGCGATCCAAAACAAGGAAGAAAACCATTTGAACTGTAGTATACTCGCAACATGGCAATGAACAGGTTGATGTTGGCAGCTCGTTTTTGTATTGGTAAGGTCAACGATCAACGACGGCCAACAAAGTCCACGTCCAGCAAAGCAACCTTAATTAAGAGAATAATCGTCGAATCCACGATAACCGTCAAGGTCCGATTTCCCAGCAGGCACACTTTGCTCTTAAACAGCTGTAGCTGTTAACTTTGCGCCTGTGCGAAGATCAAATATCTTGTAAAACCAAACGGGAAGACATAAGAGGGAGCAAAAAAACTGTTTGCGCCTTCTCATCCACTGCGCCCTCTGCTTGGCCATCAGTTGCACTTACCGACTTAAAATACTCCCAATTCATAAAAGCGACCTACTAATGCCTTAGTTACCGCGACACCTAAAATAAATACATAAACCTTACCAACTCAGTAGAAATACGAACACGTCAGCATTAAGTCTCAAGTGATCATTTCAGTCTGAGGATTCTATGAAGCTACCTCATGCTTAAGTAAAAAGCTAATGTTCCTTATACATTCTTATTTTAACTTTAGTTATTATACATTTTTATTTTAACTATCATAATATACCATATATTACGATCTACTTGACACCAACGCAGCTTATAGGTGCCATTTTCTCCTCATTTCCACCCCCCCTCCAACGGACTCGTCATCATAACTGATCCATTCAACATTTGCCGCTTTGCATCTGGCTTTAGCACCTCCAGCTGTGGATGGACAACCCGTCATATTCTCAAATATAATATATTTATATTATACTCATTTATCTATGTATTTATTATATACTAAGTAACTTCCATTTAATGTGTAAACCCCTGGCAACCTGCCATGATGGAAATAAAGATTATTTTATTTTAATTCACAAAAAATAGGTCCCCGTATAATTTTTTTAAATTATAATTATCTGTATTACTATTTTTTATACCACACACATCTTTACTTAGTTCACAAAGGATTTACCAATTCGCTTTGGTAAAAGTCTGAATTTCAACCTTTATTAGATTGAATTGGTAAAAGTCTTAAATATCATGCCCAAAATATCAAAAAAATGTTCCACATTAATGATTCATTCACTTTTCCGATTTTTAAACAAAATGTAGAGGGGATATATCCAGCATCCCCTCAAGGTTATATGTGTTACATAACCACTATATTCAGAACATAGTGAACAGGCAACCTTGACGGAATAGCAGATATAGTTTTTTAAGCACTTGGGTAATAGTATATAACAGAGCTATGGTGCTCAATACGTTCTACGTTGATATCAATATTTGTAGAAGAATAAGAGAAATTTACCTGAATATGATACGTAGAACACTTCCCTATGATACTCTCCAGAAATTAAAACGAATAAAAGATTAACGCAGAATGATTACAGTAAAAAAAATCAATTGAAATACAATTCAAAAATTAACTAATATTTAAAAAAGAATTAATAAAAAAATCAATTAAAGTTAAATGTAAATTTGGAAAAACGATTTTCCTTCCCCTTCCTTTAATTGATTTTTTTTACTTGTTTTTTGAATTTTAATTAATTTTCGAATTGTGTTCAACTGATTTTATACTGTAGTCATTTGCGTTACTCTTTTATTCGTTTTAATTTCTGGAGAGAATCATACGGAAGTGTTCTACCTATCATATTGAGGTAAATTTCTCTTATTCTTATACAAGCACTCGTTTAAATATGAGAAAAGTATATGAACCAGAAAATTAATACTGCTTCCCTTTTCGCAATCTGGCCAAGAATCTTTCATGAATAGGCAATATATCTTCCTTCTGCCCTTTTTTCAAAATTGGAAAAGTGATAATTGACAAAAATGATAATTGGATGCCTAAAGAAAAGCAATGATAATTTTGTGCTTCATTCACTTTTCGATTTTTAAGCAAGGGCATAGGGGTTATATCTGTTAACCCCCGCGAAAAAAGTTGCCCTGGTGACATTCACTATATTCGGAGTGCCTAATACACAGTACTTCAATCATAATCAAGCTCTGGCTCTCTTTCTGTCCGAGAACACAATCGTGCTTCCTCGCAACGAGTTGACACAGGCAGACAACCGATATCTACCACTATTAGTAATCAACAAAAACCGAGCAATCTGTATGTGCACTGTCAAAATGATCGCTCTGAGCAATATCCTGAAGTGCCTTCCCATAATGGCTTGCCTACAAACTCCCCTGGTTTTAAGTTTCCCCGCAGAAACAACAGATATGCAAGCATAATAGGAACAAGAAATATGCAGTCCTGTATTAAATTTAGAAACAGAAATAGCTCGACGCCTAGAAGTAGTAACATTTTTGTTAGCAGGCTAGACCCCAATACTACTTCCCAGCAGATGGACCAGCTACTATTAGAACTAGAAATTCCAGGTAGAGCGTTCAAAATAAGAACGAAATATCCCACATATTCATCATTTAGAATTGAGCTAAAGAATTGTGACCTACAACAATATCTAAATCCTGATATCTGGCCAAATGGTCTACTCGTCATGCCATTTTATGGAGCTATTGGAGGATCGGTCAACAACTCTAGTGAAAAGGTACCAACTAATTCTCAATCTGCTGAATTCTCTGCATAGCTAGAGAATAATATTCCTAATTCTCATCCTAATCCATTATTTAACTTGCCACCTAATACATCTGTTTGCAAACATCCTTCTAACACAAATGTCCATCTCAGCATTTTTCTTCAAAATGTAAGAAGCATAAAAAATAAACTGTCTACGCTTATTTCATTAATGGTTGAAGAATCGCATGACATCATATGTTTAGTTGAAACGTGGATGCAGGAATCTTTACAAGATGTTTTCCTACTGCCGAAGAATCTCAGTTACACGCCATTCATGACATCAAGAATTAATCGTAGAGGTGGTGGGACAGCAATAATTGTAAAATCCAATTTTAAAGTTTTGAACACATACAACTCTAATACTTTCAACTTTGAAGGAATTTCCCTACTAATCCAAGTTGAAGATTCTCTGCTTCAAATTTATAATATTTATATTCCGCCTGGACCTACTGATGACATCATTAATGAAGTAATAACCTGGATCACTACTGTTCTTAAGCCTCAAACCAACATCATTATAATGGGCGACTTTAACCTTCCCCTGCCCAAATATAATCTACAAATGAAGCTGCTGTCCGACTCATTTTTAGTTCTAGGAGCTAAAAAAATCAACGTCCCTGTTACAAGAGGTAATCAAGCGCTTGATCTTGTATACTCTAACTTTCCACTGCATGAAAAACTTAGTACGAACATTACATTTAAATCTGACCACAAAAGTATAGAACTGCAAGCAACAATTTGCTGTGAGAATCCTCGCCCCCCTCTGGAAATCACTAAAAGAATATCATCAATTAAATTCCTTCAGAAAGAAAAGTTTTTGCAGCTCTTAAAATACTATCCATGGGATTCTCTCAAAAATATTCCTATACAGGACGCCACCTTTCTTCTTATAAAATGGCTGAATCAACTAAAAACAGAGTCGGCATCCAAACTTGTTAGAATATCTTCTCACTCCAAACCTTGGTTCAAATCCCACCTGAAACCTTACTTTAAAAGTAAGCAAAAATATCACTGACAGTGGAAGAAATACGGCACGTCATCAGCACACATAAAATATAAAAAGAGCGGAGCTTTGTTTCAACTCAAAAAAATTCAGTCATACAAAACTTATGTTATGTCCACGCTAAAGCACAATAAAAGAGCACTTTCTACAAAAACAACAGCTACCTTACAGCATGATCTAGTTTCTGAATGGATAAGATGCAATATGGAAACAAGCAGATCTGACATTTTCAGTGAAGGTATACAAAACAGATCTATAGCATTTAATTCCTATGAACAAGCAGAGAAAGTGCAACATGATGTGTCTCCGGATCAAGCCCTGCTAATTAACCAACTTGTGAACAAGAATACAGTTCAGCGTGCAGTTAACCAAATACGCCCTGATAGTAGTGAAGGTCCTGACGGCATCCCTGGGTTTATTATTAGATTGTCCAGCGTATACATTATTGATTCGTTAGTGCATATCATTTCCAGATGCATCTGCCAGCCATTCCTTCCAAGACAGTGGAAAACTTTCAGGATTACACTGATTCCTAAAAAAGCTTGCAGAAATAACCATCCCGGCCATCGACCAATTGCTGTTTCGTCAATAATTACTAAAATTATTGAAAAAATCATGCTCCCATATCTTCAACATGCAATCTTCGCTAATGCGCCTGTCAATATGCATTTTGGTCCTAGAGGGCGCTCCACAACAACAAGCCTAGCTGACACCATTGTACGCATCCAAACTGCGTTTCAAGACAAGGCACAATGCGATGTATTTTATTTTGACATCAAAGGTGCTTTCGACAACATAGATCTCAAAAAAGCTTTTCAAATACTAAAAAATAATTTTCTCGTTGACACAATGATTATTTCCTATCTTCAATACAGCCTAAATCGCAGACTTCTCCTCTTCCCCACTAGTACTGACAATATTCTCGTCACAACCTCAACAGGCATTCCCCAAGGAGCCGTTCTCTCCAGTACTATATTTTCAGCATCTCTTCAACCACTTCTACAAGAAAATCCAAATCTACTGGCATATGCAGATGATTTAAAGTTATTTATAATCTCCAAAGCCAGTGATGATATTCGCAAAGTTATCAATGATGCGAATTCACAGATTTGTGAAATCATCGAGTACCTGAAAGATCTCAATCTGAATATAAATGCAAGCAAATCTGCTCAAATTACGTATTCCCTTCAGAAACAACCGAACCACATAGAAATAAAAATTGCAGATGTCCCAATCCCAAATGTTTATGCTCACAAAGACCTTGGAGTTGTTTTTGATAAAAATCTCTCCTTTAATGCCCACTATTTATATGTCGCTCAAAAAATTCAAAAAGCAAAATGGTTAATCAAACAAGAAACAGCAGCGATTCAAGACAGAAAAACAGTCATTAAGCATGTTCAAAGATGCATCTTTCCCATTCTGTCCTATGCTTCCGAAATCTGGTCTGGTGCTCCTCAAGTAACCGTCAAGAAATTCCTTGCCCTAGAATATTGGGTTCTTAGATGGCTCAATAGTAAGCTTCGTTTTCCCCATACAATATCCAGGCAACAGCTTTATAAAAACCTAAAAACAAAGCCTTTGCAACAGATGATCAACGAGTCTGGAGTCATGCTTCTAGCAAAGTTAATCACCTCTGCATGCGATTCACCAAACTTAGCCAATATAATAGCTATCCCCAACAGGGAAAATTCAAGAAACCAGCAATTCAAATCCAACCTCTCCAGGCTCAAACAAATGGACAGAATGTTCCCCAATGCATCTCTTCACCTCATAAATCATCTCAACATTGATTGCAACAGGTTAATCAACTCTGAAGCCTACAGGAGTCAGATCTCCGATAAAATGAAGAAAAATAATCTAACCCAGTAATTGCAACTGAAAGCCAAATGTCCTGTCTGCAATTTTTTAAAATTCATAACTGTTCTGCAATTTTTAAATTCATAATTAAAATTCCTAGGCATTGTTAATATCTATATAAAATCTGCTATGTACATATACTTGATTATTTTATGTCATTCCCGTTGTATTTTTATCTGCCCCTAGACATGTGCTGTGATGGGCTTGCTGTATTTGCAATAAATGAATATTTATTTATTTATTATTTATTTATAATGGAAAAGAATTCGCAAATGGGATTTATGCAATACTGCGAATTCCTTCCCAGATTGTTGAAAATAATCTTCGTGATTGTAAGAATATTGCAAAGTTTCGTTTTTGCCGCCATTATAACTATAGTAG
Source organism: Mastigoproctus giganteus (assembly GCF_048544385.1). Taxonomy (NCBI): domain Eukaryota; kingdom Metazoa; phylum Arthropoda; class Arachnida; order Uropygi; family Thelyphonidae; genus Mastigoproctus; species Mastigoproctus giganteus. Next base: position 175,666,045 of record NC_143579.1, on the reverse strand, counting down.
AGTGGGAAAACAATAGGCGGCGCAGCCTTCCATAGCATTAGTACGGAGTGGGAAGCGAAGTGAGCGACCTTGATCTGTTTATGGAAGATATTAACTATCGAATGAAACATACGTTTCTCCAATGTACCTGCACTGGAAATTTCATTCATTCATTCTCTCTCTCTCTCTCTCTCTCTCTCTCTCTCTCTCTCTCTCTCTCTCTCTCTGCCATCCTAAAGTGACGTCAAATTAGTCATTAGATCATGCGAGTGCTGTATGGCCAGACACAGCTGTAATTTAAAAGAGCAGTCGGCATTGAGTTACGAAATTCACTGCATAACAGATAGTACTAAAAAGAGAAACTCGGAGTTATAATTTAGCTAAAGCTATAATGGCCTAAAAGAAATTAAGTTGTTTTCAAAACTAAACTTCTTTCATCATTTTTGCTGCCAGCAGGATTGAAACTGCGCTGATGTTAATAATTATTATTATTATTGATTGAAGAACCCTGTGAGGTCGGGATTTGGATACATAGTGATTTCTTGCTTGCACCGACCAAGTGAACAGACTTAATTAGTAAGTGAGAGAGTAAACACAGTAACACATAAAAAACTGACACAAGGCACAGATATTTAGGAGAAAACATATATTAAATTTAGAAAATACAGAACATTATTATTATTAGCAGTAGTAGTGACATAGTGTTTTGGTAGGTTACTAGCGGTATCCAGGGTTTCCCCTATATCCACCGTTGTTTAAGCGTTTATCCTTGCCAGAAATTGTATATGATAACTGTATACAATTTTGAATTTTGACTAATAAAAAAAAAAAAGTATGTATATATATATATATCTATATATATATTTACTTAGGTCTAGTTATGCTTATGTTATATATATAAAAAAAAAAAAAAAAAAAAAAAACTTTTATTTTACCCTTTAATTTGTATTTTAGTGTATGTAGTGTGTTGTTCTCGTTGTTTGTGGCTGGCAACTGGCATTTAGCAGCAGGGAGTCGCGGACTTGTAGTGTCCCGACCCCCCCCCCCGCTCCCGTCACTTGCCACGTGGAGGCAGCCAGTTTCTCTTGCACTCTTAATCATTTCCTTATTAAACAATATTTTGGTTGTACCCTGGCTCTCGCAGGGCTCAGTCCTGACCTAGGGCGGGCGTTTTAGGATGTTTTTAGTAGCCGAACCCCTGCACACACAGGGCCCAATCCTGTCCTTGTGGAGAAGCCCGGCATTCTAGGTTATTTTATATCTATTTCAATTCTTTATCATTTACATAGGCATAAAAGTCAATCAGTCTCTTATAATCACTGTTGTTTTCTTATGTGCTAGGTGAGTTTTTGTGTGTCACGTACAAGTTTGTGTGTTCCCTGACCTTTTCATGTGGTCAGCAGGTATACTGTCTTACTTTTCAAGCCATAGGTCCATGGTAGACTGTGTTTTCCTTGTCCTACCCTTCTTCCTTTCACTTGGTAATTATTGACAATACAACACGCTTTACCTTCACAGTGTAGTGTTGTCACAGGACACGGTTACCTGCTAGTCTGGCAGGCCTAGGAGAGTCCTTCTTCTCTGGAATGCTCTCCCTGCAAAGTTCGCCAGTGCTTGGAAGGTTTCCAGTGATTCCGTCACTTTGAAGAAATCCTCCGTGTGGTACACCTCTGTTATTAGCTGGAACGGTTGCCTCAGGTCCGTGTAGTTAATGCAGTCCAGCATTATGTGTTGCACTGTTTCGTGCGACCCGCATTTGCAGTCAGGAGAATCGGCCAGCCTCAGAGCATGTAGTCTTGAGTTTAAGCTTCCGTGGCCCCACATGAGGAAAGTAGTGTATAATCCTGGTTGCAGCCAAGGTTTGTTTGTCTTGCTTATTTCTTGTGCAAGGGGGAAGAACTGATACGTTGTCCTCCCCTTAGTCTCTTCCCTCCATTCTCTTTGCCATTGTGTAGTAAACATTTCTCTTAGTCTTCTTTGATCTTCTTTGTCTGTTCCATTAAGATTTATTGCATATTCTTCAAAGGCATGTGGGATTCTTTGTCTCCTGTAGTAATTTAGATATGTTTGTATGATTTCATATTTTATGGGTAGCTTTCCACATATTATCTGGAGGGCTGAAGTTGAGATGGTTCGACATGCTCTGGAGGTGGCCAAAAGAAAGATTCTTTGTGCCTGTAATAGGTATTTGTTTACTAGGCTGCGTTTGATGCCAGGTGCCCAGGCACCCGCTCCATAGCATATAATGGGGAGGAAGAGGCTTGTATAATACAATGCCAGTGTGGATGGTTTTATGTTCCATTTTTTCCTTGCAATTCTTAGTAATTTTCCGGTTAATTTTTGAGTTTTTTTCTTTAAGTATTTTGCATGCTCTATGAAAGTTAAATTTTCATCTAATATTATTCCTAGATACTTGTATTTGGATTCCCTGCCTATGCTCTGTTCATTGATTTTAATTAATACAGGTCTATTTCTATTGAGCTTTCCCTTGAATAGGACTTGTTTTGTTTTTTCTGCTGATATTTCCAGTTTATTTATTGTGCACCAAGACATTAGATCTTCCAGGGCCTCTTTTGCTCTGGATTCCAGCTCGCGCCTTGAGTTACCCTGTAGGATCAGAACAAGATCGTCTGCGTAAGCTATTTTCTCTATTTGGGGGAGATCTTTTGCAAGCCACTCATCAAGGACCGTGTTCCAGCAGACTGGGCCAAGAACAGATCCCTGTGGGCAGCCGCGGGTCACTGGTCTTGTTACGGAGCAGTAGTAGTAGTGGAAACTGATGCAAGAAAGCAAGCTTATAAAGCAACAGTCAAAAAAAATAAAAATAATTAAAAAAACATCCCCACATCAACTGGCCATCTCCTCCAATAATGCAATAGTCTTAATTCTCACAGTAGAACGGAGTGGGCTTTGTAAAGAGCTGCCCTAATATTACACAAGTGTTAAACAGATGGCCTTACCAAAAGGCTAATCAGCATTTGTTCAATGTTTCAGGAACAACCGGTCCCTCAACAGATAACTGGCGCGTCTATTGTGACAACTCTCAGACAAAACAGATATATTTAGCTATATTATAACTTTGAAAACTCTTATTTAGTATACCGCATGAAAGCTGATCGAAAACTTCTTTAGACTTGCTTTGTCTGAGTGTTGTCATTAGAGAGCAACTGCTGGCTGATGAGGGACCAGTTACTTGTTCAAGAGTAAAAGATAAGATTGCTTTCATAGCAATCTCATCTTTTAAAAACAAATGGTCAGTGACCTTTTGGCAAGGCCATCTGTTTGAAAGTAGCGCAATACAATGGCAACTAACTGAGAATGCACGTTTGTTCTATTATGAAAATTAAAATCATTGCATTAATTATGCAATTGAAATCTTGCTGTCCGCAAAAACAGTTCAAAGGAAGAGACAGACCTGGAAGCATCATATAAAGAGAGAAACGTCACCCTTTTTGTGTAGGATTCTTAAAGACAAATTCGATCACTGATAACATTGCCGTGGTGCTTTCTTAAAGAATTCTGAATTGCAAAGTGCCTAATTTTACAAAGATAACTGTAAAACTTTACAGACTTTCGAAAATATTCAAAATTTGCTGTAATGTTTTCTTTGGATGTCACGTGTATCTCCCTCAGTATTTAACAATATTATCATAACCATATACAGCAGAATTCCAGTTCTTCGAATACTACACTGCTCGACAAAATTAACAGAACAAAATGTTTTTCATGAATATTTTAATGTGAACGGTGTCGCCGAAAAGACGACTATTCGATATAATAGGAATCCTCACATGCAAATTCCGAGTACCCAATAGACATCGATCTACCACCTTACAGAGCCGCACATTATGCAAATATTCATGCCTATAAAAATACGGGCTGTGTCCACATCACTTCATTCCCGTTTTTTGTCTTGCTCAATGGAATAGTCACATCTGTAGCACTCAGGATGGCAACTCATTGTCGTTTAGATGATTCTTTGATTTGGCAGCCCGTAGGACGACTTGAAGCCGGGCAATTAATGTGTCATGCAGTGTCATTTCGGCACTATGGAAGCAGTTGGGCTTGTCCCCATGATCGACCTGACTGGAACTCAATGAGCACTTTAGAAAAGAGGACAAGCGCAGCTCAGCTGCCTAATGCCATTTGACGATCTAAAGAGCGTGGGCATTCCCCACTGAGACTTGGGGTCGCCTTCTCTTTCGGCTCCATACTTCTGCCTTTCTTCCATCACTCTACCTACATCTGAGCCCTACACGTCGAAATTTAATCATCTCCAAATTACACCATTCGCCCACATTTTCGATCTTTCAAAATTCCAGCGTTATCCCCCACGTAATCTATCATTTTATTTTTTAGGTCCTAGCCACTGAAATCTCACGAAACTAAGTGGCAGGACCTGCCAGAGCAAATCTTAAAAACTACTGGGTACCTCGTCTGCCTCCACGGGACGAAGTGCAGGCAACTTTAGCCTCAGCAGGGGTCCAGCGGCTAAATGGCCAGAAGAACAACGGTACACGATACTACACATATACAATATCCATACACTTTTAAATCTTAGGCCTTTCCAGTGAACTGGTACACACAATGAAAGCAATGCGGAGATAGGGTTCTTGCTGTTTGACTCTGGTGCCGTTTGACCCTAAACACACTTTACACTTTATGGAAGCAGTTTCAGGAGGCAAAGGTCGCATGAAGGCTACTTCAATCAGAACAGATCGCTATCTGACTTAAACAGCAAGAACCCTACGATGTCCTGTCATCAACTGTCTCTTGAGGATGCTGCGGCCACAAGTAAAAACATTTCCAACCGGACTGTGTTAAGAAGACCCAATTCAAGTGGATTCCACACAAGGAAGTCAGTGGTTTGTATCGCATTCATTTTAAGTTTATAAACCAATTTGGTTTCTCTAAAGATTTTTCTGCAGTGGATGCTATAAGAAATTTGAAAATGCATATGGAACAGTCTTCACATAAGTATGAATTAGTCATATCTGTTGACTTTGAGGGGGTGCTTTTGACAGTGCTTGGTATTTTATAAGCATTGAGATCTTTACAATGCTCAAATTTGTTGTATAGAGTAATTTGTAATTATTTAGGAAATAGACAGATAATGTTGAAGATCCAGCACAAAGGTTTCAAATAAATGATATCTAGAAGTTGTCCACAGGGCTCAGTTTTAGGTCCTAGCTTTTGGAATTTGGTGTTACATCAGTGGTTGGTTACCATTCAGGAATGTGTTTATAAGGTTGCCTATGTGGACGACCTTGTAGTGTGTATATCTGGTAAATCTAGAAAAATAGACTGAAGTTGTTCTATCCAGTTTAGTCAAGTGGGTTTGCCAGCATAAGCTTATAGAATCCCAATCAAAGACAATGATGTTATTTAGGGGGAAATTAGATTTAAATAGACCACCTAAGGTTTTATTACAAGGGGAAGCAAATTCCAGTAGTGACACAAGCCAAATACTTAGGGATCACCTTAGACAGTAAATTATTGTTTATGCCCCACTTAGCATATTTGAGTTAAAAAAAAAAAAAAAAAAATTTTGTACCAGGTACATAATATGTCCTGCCGCTAGCATATTTAATGTGTTTTACATTTAAGAGTCATCGGCAGGCTTTAAAAACGTTTTAATTTTCAGATATTAATAATATTCATGGATAATAATATAACAATGTTTTTATTTTATTAACAATAATTATAAATTGGTTACTGAAAGTATTCATCTGTGATGACTAAAGTTGATATATAATTTTTACATTGAAGAGATTTGGAGTTCACGACTAAATACACCATCTATAGTTGTTCTATTACGTGTTTCATCGAAAGATCTGATGGCATGTCCAAGCTGAAGAATGTTTTCATAAATTTGCAGAGTTAAATTGTAAAGAAAAAAATTACATTCAATCTGAAAACACCAGGTGACTTGAAACCAGATGCGTTTTCGAATTAACGCATTTCCCAGTTTCCGAAAGTTTTTTGTATCTTAAAACCTTAATATTTCTGTTTCTAAATTCCTTAGCTTTCCAACGTGAGAAAATTTCCTTGATCACATATTCATATTTTCCACTATCCTGGAAAAACTACTGCAATTTTCAGAGGTTTTAAAGTTTAAAGCTAAGGTGAAACTCTGTGCAAAATTTCATTAAATTTGGTTCAGTAGAAGATAAATTTAACTGGAATAAATTTTCGTAACGCTTTTCGCATGACTGTTTTTTGTCAAAAGTTTTGGAATAACGCCAGTAAAAACGTTTTAACATCAAATTAAGAATTTACCTCTACTTTTATAAGAATTACTCGTTCAGACTAGGGTTTAAAAAAGCGTGCATTAACATTATATTATAAGGAAAATTTTCTGCCTATTGTTTCATATGGTTATTTGGTATAAAAGATTGGCAATGTTAAATTCAGAAATAAAACTACAGTATTCTCTATACAGAGATTAATGTTATTAGCGATTTGAGCCTGTAGAACAGTATCCACTAATTCCCTACAAGTAATTGCTGGGCATATCTACCTTTGGATTATTATATTATCTACCGAGCATGTTGCTACCACTTTAAGAAGGAAATCCCATTCACTTATTTAAATTTATTAAGTGATTTTGTAGATCAAAGTAGTGCTACTAAAAAAGATGTTATGAAAAAACTTATGGCAAAACCATTGGAATCCCAGTGAAACAGGTAGTGTGACAAGGCTATTTTTACATTACTATTATTACAAATGTTCAATTTATGTTTAACAATAAAAAGTGTAGTTGGTTTTATCCAAATATCGAGTTTTCTTATACTAACAGGTCATGGTTCTTTGAATGATAAATTGTTTAAATTTGGATTGGCAATGAATCCCAACTGTTTGTGTGGTGCTGGGGAAACCCAGCAGAACTAAGTGCTGGTAACGAACATAAATTTTAACCAATTATGTATATTTTAGTGCCTTGCAGGAGTTTGCAAGATTTTTAGTAAACTAAGGCATTTATATATCTTGGTTAATTATGAATGAACTATACTCTGTACCTTCCCCCCCCTCTCTCTCTCTGAACTCCCGTGTTTTTTTTTTGTTTTTTTTTGCATCAGCGGGTTACTCGTGAAGGATTTTTCATTCCTGTGGGTGCGACGGATTTTTTTTGTTATTTATTTATTTTATATTTTTATTTTATTAATTTATTTTTATTATTTATTAGTTTTTAAATTAAATTTATTTATTTATTTATTTATTATTTATTTTTATTTATTTATTTTTTCTGGCTTCCAGGCCTGGGCAACTGGGAACGGGATTGCTGGGACCCTCTGGTCTAGCACTTCTACCAGACGGTGAGGGATTTTGTGGAGTCGGCACAGTCAAATTAGTAGACCCCACCACGTGTACGGTTTTTTTTTTTTTTTTTGGCTCATTTTACGCAATATGTATTACAACGAACAGTGACACTAGGTGGATTTGGACAACAGTCCAGTGGCCACCAAAGACAATACATACATAAACTGCAGGATGGAAGCCTCCTCAACAATTCATGCAGAGGGAAATGGACCATAATCTGCCACGCTGGTCCAGTGCGGGTTGGGAGATCGACTGTATTTAGCAGCCAGGGGCTTGAACCCGGTCTATTCAAAGAGCGTGTGCCACAACACAATATACTGCATTTGACTCAACACACCTTCAAATCTCTGACCCGATACAAAGCACACCCGCGGAGATTTCTACTTGGGCCAAGTATACTACGCTGCATAGGCCCCGCGCGGCTGCGCTACCGCTCATCAGAGGAATCGTATTTTCTCCTTTCTACTAGAATCGTATTTGCTCCTTTGTACTTACAAAGGTTCTCCTGCAGTGCAGACTTACGATATACGTAAATACGCGTATATCGTAAATTGTTGAAATTATATTAAGATAAAATTAATTCCTGTTGTTACATCAGCGCCTGAATTTTCGTAGTTTATGAATAATCTTTGAATTTTAATTAATTCATCCATGAATTAATTAATTAATTCAATAATTAATCAATTAATAATTTAATTAAAATTTAATAGTCTGATGATTAGAATACTAGAGAAGAGATTTTTCGTTATAGTGCAATAAATGCACTATAACGAAAAATCTCTTCTCTAGTATTCTAATCATCAGACTATTATATTTTTCTTTTCATTGATAGGCTACCAATGGTAGCTAGAAAAATGAAACGAAATCTATGAGGGGCTGAAAACAGACAAATTAAAAAAAAGACGCAAATAAAATATAATACATATATTATATTCAATTTTTATTGGAAATAAAACATTAATAGTACATAATATTTTTTATTTATTTAAAAAAAATAGTTAACATGTATTTTTCCCTGTCTCTCTTTTTTTTTTAAGGGGCCCAATATTTTCTTCTGCGCCCGGGGCCTCAGCCGACCTTAATCCGCTTCTGCACCTTGCGTAATCCTTTACCGTTCTGTTGGCAGGAGGTGGTTTGACCAGTTCAGCACCATTCTTTATATCACAGTGGGCCATAAGCAACCGACAGAACGTGTCGTTTCCGATATGGAAGCACCAGATGCACGAGTTCCCACAATCATGCCTTTTTGAAACTCCGTGATACCTTTACTCTGTCCATAACCGATACTTTATCACTCTGACTTGCACGACCAGATGCAAATTACCACTGTTCTAGCGTACGAAGCTGTTCGCCTTTTATAGTGCGAGCTATGCGGCATGGTGCATTACGGATGGCGCGGTCATAATTCAGTGATCACTGAGTGTATATACCTGTATGTATACACACACCGCGAAAACCAAAAGCCGATGAAGCGTTCAAGATTCTTTAGATTGCTACTAGAGGAGGCAAAGAAGAATTGAATAAGAATCAATACACGTTCGATGATAATGCAAAATCGTGCATAGGAAAAAAAGATTGACATATTTCAAGCATCAGAACATTGGCATATTATTTTAAAGCTGTATAAAGGACGTGCAGTACTTGCTTTATACAGAAAGTGTACATAATAAATGCAAATTACTGCATTATGTTCTTTGGTTTATATGATTCCCTTCCAAACAGAATGCATTTTGAATTGATTACCCCAAATCGATTACTGAAGGAGAGACGCCTCCGTAGCCAGGTGGGAAGGAGCAGCAGTGCGTAGCACACGCTTCTTGATTAGACCGGGGTTCGAGCCCGTCACCACCAAATACGGAGAATGCGGAAAGGTCAGGGAATGACCACCGCATATCCCGGAGCAATATGGCCTTAGTTGCTAATGCTCCTAAAAACCAAACAACAACATTACTGAAGGGGAAGGAAAAAAAAAATCTCATTTTCGAATAACCGGGATTCTACTCAAATAAAAACGTTATTAGTATTACATAATGATTTTCATATTTATAATATTAATAAATACATATATGAAAAGGGTATAAATAGATTTAAACCGTGCAAATATTTCTCGATACACTGACGTATGGGCCACTCTGTAAATCAAGATTGCCAAGAAATCGCATTTTTAATTAAGATTGCCCTTTTTGTTTTAAAGTAAAAATTTACAGTTCCGATCCAATCCAATTAAGACTTCTACAAACCCTAGTTCAATAAACTAAATAGTTAATAAGAAAAGATAAGTCTATTTTTTTGTATGTAATTAATGGAGCAGGAAGCTTCGCAGGATAAGAAAACCCTTAGTGGCTGACATCAGTTTCTTTCCACAATGAAAGAAACGAAACAGTTCTTATACGTCATCTTTGTGCGATAATGAAACACAGAATAGCTTTTCATGCATTCCTGGTGTCATTCTATCACTGCTTTGTGACATCTAAACCCCTCATCACAGCCCTGACGTGGCGTCGCTACGCTAACATCTGTCTTTCTTTCTACTTGAAAGGTTTTTGGCTCGCCCACATGGCTCCTGTGTACCTGAATCACTATAGAGCAATGGCTGCTTATGTCCCCGCTATACAGGAAGCAAAACGTGATAAAACGTTGCCTACAGGGATGCAACAAAACTATCAACATAAGGAAAATGACCTTGGTTGCTTGGAATTCTAGAAATTTTTAAGAAAACTTTATAGGTTAAAAAAAATAATGAAAGTTTATTCAACAAACGGAGAGAATTGAAATACTGTATATTTGTATAAAGTTCACTCAATCAACGAAACTGCGCACATGAGAAGGTGGCGCATGTTGACTGATCATCTCGAACAGCAATTCACAACGGATGGACAAACTAGGCGGCGGCCAGATTCATAATCTGGCCTTTCCACCGACGGTTCAAGTTTTGTCACTAATTTAGACCAGTTCATTAGCTGTCCTTCTAGCCAGTATACTCGTATTAACACAAATGCACAATTAACAAATAAATCGAATGCAACAGAAATCATATCAATTCGATACACCACTTTGAAGATGCTCATATAACTATCAGCTTCGAAGCACAAACAATATAGAAAAGAAAGAATAAAGAAATAAATTTCTCAAAGAAAAAAAAAATGCGTATGTACATGGGGGAGGGTACACTAGCATAAAGTACTGTATATTTAAATTTTGGGTTCCCTTTCTGTAGTTTTTTTTAATCTTTTTATGCTTCAGAATTGTTATTATTATAAAATCAGTTTATTTACCTTCAGGTATACCGTCATCTACGCAGTTTGGTGCCCTGGTGCACATTTTTTAGAGATCCTAAAAATAAAATCGCGGGCATCCTGGACTAACAGTAATCACGTTGGTCCCATTCACAACCCTGAAGCAGCCGCGACACTGCACACCAATAAACCGGCTTTGGATTCATCCTTTTATGGCCTGTTTTGTCAGAGACACGTACTCAATACCGAAACGTCATAGATACGAATTATTAATTATTATTATTGTTTTTAAATAATAATAAAAAATCGGAATAACGGGAAAATTCATACTTCCTCCTTTTGAGATCGGCTAACGACTATCACAAAAGGGGTAACAACAGCCTCGATTTAAATGGACTTTTAAAATTCTTCCAGTCACCGACGGGAATCGAACTGACTAGGCTGCCACAAGGGCCAACTGTTTGGCATCATTTTCGAAATCTCTCTCTCTCCATTTCTTCCTGCTAAGCAGATTTGAGGGTTCCTGGCCATATCGACGACATTGATACATGTAACCTCTTCGTATACCTGGTCTTGGCGCATTATAGCCTTAGTTGCTAATGCGCCAATAAAATCCAAACCAAACCAAACCTCTTCGTCACATCTAGTACGATATCTATATACATGTATTATAATATATACTTTTATGAGCATATAAGTATATATTACCACACAAATGTGTGTGCTCACGGTCCAAAAAAGGACGTATTCCCCCCAAGTGGTGGACTGCTCCCTCCTCAGTTCCCAAATTCAGCTAACTACAGCTCCAGCTGAAGAGGTTTCTAAGAATTTAGACAGTCTCGGAAGGAAGGAACTTAACATTTGAATACAACCTCTCCAAAGAAGCGGAAGTGGCGAATCCACAAACTGTTACAAACTCCAGCGCAAATTGCTTCTGCAATGCTTTGTGTTAATGTGTGCCTTACAGCCCAATTTTAGAATTTAAACAAAAATTCAATGCCTAATATTATGTTAACGCATTTTACCTGCTGTGTTTGTGGGAAATGTTGGCAGCGATAGTCTATTGCTTACATATGATTGCTGTGGTCGAACTTTTTGAGGTAAAATTAATTTATGATATATACAAATAAATCATTATTTATAGAGGATGATCGAAAAGTCGCCATAGCCCATAATGATGTGATTTAAATACACATTTGTAATAATGATATATGTCAAGTTATTGTAATTATTCTATAGTATAGCAATACGCCCTCATGAGTGACTCCCTCCTTCGTATTTAAAGATTCACCGTAAAAATTCACTTTTCACTATGTTTCCTGAAATGCAACAAAAAATTACCTCGGTAACTTTTGAAATATATCAATATTTCGTGAAAGTTACTCAAGCGCGAGGAGTGCTAAAAAACTGTGCAATGGTGTTCGAGAGTTCGGATGCACAGTAGGTTTTGGAGTATCTACTGTTATAACTGTGTTATGCAGTTAAAATGTTCCCAATTCAGAAGAGAGAGAGGAGATCAAATCCCTCAAATTATATTATACTATTATTTCTGAGAGCACTTTTAACAACTGGCTAGTCGTATCTTGTAAAGGAAACCTTCCGTGAAGATAATTATGTCAAGCTAATTATAATTAGGATTATTAGCCTGAAGACAAGTCAAGCAGATTAAACATTTCGTTCACGTTGCTTTATTTCTCCGAATTGTACATTATCTTTTCTCATTTAGATGTTTGCATATATTCTGTTTTAAAGTCACAGAGGGGAAAAGTCTGATGAAAATAAATGTCTGGGAATCTTAGTGTCTAAATTCTGATAGCATCTAGGCGATGCTTTGCGGTTACAGTCTCAGAAAAGAAGAGGGCAGATCATCCCCAATTTTTTCAAAGTGTTATAGTGCCTTATAAATGAACAAAATTTCGCTGTTCCATATTCTGCTGTCTTAGATATTAATATTCATTTAGACTGAACCACACATTGTTTTTTTAATAACTGCATCCAAAAGATTGACATCATTTTAATTGAACTGCCGAAACCACCTTTGCCGTACCTAGTTCTCCAATTCATGCAAGACTTGAATGCGATAAAGATGACAATTCAAGAGATGTAGGCGTATGTGCACTACCATGTTTTCTGAGAAATTTCGCGGCTATTGCAAACGAACTTTCAAAACTACTATCAAGCATTTAATTATTACTAAATACACAAGTATGGCACCACCGGACCAAAAGCGATTCATTCAAGCCCATCTCAAAAAGACACAGAGCATTATCATACTCCTTATGCCCGCGCTTGCAGAACAACCTCTGCTGCAGCTCTCCAAGTACTCAGTGGTAATCTTTCCTTAGATCTTCATGCCATTTTCCAGGGTTTAATTTACTGTGTTCGAAAGAATCAAGTTGCCTCCTTCTTTGGTATTCAAACACAGGTTGACACAGACATCAAAGCAGAGAGAACGCATTTGTGCTGAACTCGTCTCCATCTGGCAGATTCGTTAGTCAACTGGAGACAAGGGTCATGTTACCAGTAACTTTCTTCCCTTGGTTTCTTCTATTGATAAGAAGTGCCTTCAATTGTTAACACCAAACCTAGAGACCTCATATCTCTTAACTGGACATGGCTTCATCAATAAAAGGCTGCGTGATATGGGTCTTTCTGAAGATGATCAATGTTTCTGTGGAGAAACTGAAGACTGGGAACACTTAATCCCTTCTTGCACCATCTACCTTAACCTTCGGAAACGACTACTCACAGATATTAACCTGATTACAATGCAACTTGTTAGAGCACTAATCAATTCCAAACCTGCTTTCACAGCTTTTTTCACATTTGCTACTTCTCTATTCAAGCAAAGATGCCATGTCCTGGCATCAAGTCCTCCACAAACCATCCAACAACCAGCTCACAGTCACCTATAATATTTCAGCCTGCTTCTCTAAGTCATTGCTCTTTGTGATCCCATTCGCTTTTATTCTCCTTGCTGATCTGGATACATCCTTCTCATTCAGGTGGAATTTAAGTGCAAACCTTAGAACAAAGCAAACTCGGGCCGTTTCTCCCGAGTAGGATTTGCTGACGACGAACTCTCCGTCATGGGATTTATATGCTGACATGCTAACCCCTTCTGGGATCAGGATTGAAACCTGCCATTATTATTATTCAGTTTATTAAGCTTGATTTCATCCCCTGTATAGCTGGTTGGCTAGAAGGTCGTGGTCTCTTCGTATGGCCATGTGGGCTTCATATGGCACTCCCATGGGAGCATCTGTCTCCTATGACTTTCCCCTCCCTGGGGCCAGTCCCTTCCCCACTCTTCTCTGTTTCCATTTCTATCAGCCGTCCCCCCCTTCGCCATGGCCTGCTCTTATTTAACTACATTCTGACCCATCTTTCTTCGCTTACTTGCTTATTCCTTCCAAACTGTTTTTTTTCTTTTTGGTCTCTGTCAGGAATCTCAGGCGGCCATGGCGGAGGACAGCCAGGGTATAATGTGTAGCCTGGCTCACCTCCCAGCGGTGGTGGCGGGCAACGTAGGGTCCCACTAGGGGCCCTGCGGCAAAGTAGCCAGAGACACAACACTAGACTGACACAAACAGACATTACACTTTTTATGGCTTTTATAAAGTTTCTGTACTTCTCCACAAAGTACCATGGGCAGATGGTACTTTGTGGAGGCGCCTACCACAAAACACCATGCCACCTATTCTCACAAAACAAACAATAAAGTAACATATTATCGATTTATTCGGAATCGAACGCTTGCCTATATGCATTGGAACATTCTGTGTAAGAAGCAGTGCACAGAGTACTGTTCAACAGTGAACATGTGCTGCATTGCGAATACGCGTACCTTTGCTGAAAAATGGTTTTTACATAACACAGTGGGTACTCAGGTGGAGTTAATGCACTGAGCGTTAGAATAATAAGCAATGCACAGGAAAAGTCTCAGAATTTTCTAAGATGGTAGGGCTAATGCAGTGTTGGGGGAATTAGTAAGATGTAAATCATATAGCAGTAAAAAATCCACATTATTTTAATCAAGGGAAGCGATAGTCCCTACCTCGAACCGGCTCTAGCAAGCATATTGACATAAGCACTGTTTTGTCCCAGAAAAAGTACTCCGACAATGAGATAAGTTTTTACAATCATCTCATATATGTACATGTAAAATAACACTGTTTATCTCACTTTATCTGGTTGGATAAAGTGAGATAAACACCTCAATCAAGTCTCCTCTAAGGTGCCTAGTTTCCAAACTCTGCAACTCACATATTCGAAGTCTTTCCTTATATGGAAGTCCTTTTTGCCGATCTCACCAGGCGAGTTACCCGTCTTTGGACCCTTTCAAGGAGCACAATATCTTTCTTTAGGTGCAGTCTGCGTACTTGAACACAGTATTCCAAGTGTGGTCTAACAATTGCCTTATATAATGGGATTATGACGTCATTATCTATACTAGTGATTGTTCGATAAATCATCGATAGCACACCATGGGCCCTCCTTGCAACCAGTCTACAATGCTCGGAGAACTTCATATCTGACCGTATAGTAATACAAGTCCCTTTCCTCCAACTACCGGCTTTAGTTCAACTCCGCCAACTGTATAAGTTATTTTGGGGTTACTGTTCCCCAGGTGTAATACCTTACATTTTGCTGGATTAAAGCATAGCTGCCATTTTTCTAACCATCTCTGAAGTCTATCTTGGTCATTCTGAAGAAGCTCTGCTTGGCCGCAATCATTAACTACTCTATCAATCTTTACATCATCTGCAAATTTATACATCACATCCTCTATCCCGCCATCGATGTCATTTTTGAAAATCAAAAACAACAAATAGTCCTAATACTGATCCTTGAGGAACCCCACTTCTTACATCAATCCAATCTGAGGAATAACCATTTATCACAACCCTCCGCCTCCTGCCCTGAAGCCATCCTGCTATCCAGCTAAGGATTTTCCCTGTGATTCGAACTGTTCCAGCTTATAAAGTAACCGCTCATGTGGGACTGAGTCAAATGCTTTGCTGAAATCCAAATAAACAACGTCGAAATTATTCCTTAAGTCCAGTTCTTGAGTGACCCTGTCCAAATAACTAACCAGATTAGTTAAACATGATTTTCCCTTTACAAAACCATGCTGAGTATCCTTCAAAATTCCACTTCTATCTAAGTGATCCTGAATTCCACCCTTGATCATAGTCTCCATGATTTTCCCTACTACTGAAGTTAGACTAACCGACCGGTAATTTCCCACTTCACTCCTAGAACCGCCCTTATGTATTGGAGATGCATTGGCACTTTTCCAATCCAACGGAATCACTCCCGAGTCCAGTGATGCTCTCATAATTAGCTTCAATGGTTCAATGCACTCGCTTGCCGCCTCCCATAAAATTATCAGGGTTTAGCAGAGGAAAAGTTCTCAACATGGTGTTTGTTGGGCTGAAAGGTGAATTGCAGAAGTACTTTCAAGAAAATAGTAGGCAAATTTTACTGAGTGGTTTGAAGATGAAGAATGGCTGCAGAAACTAGCCTACTTAGCACACATTTTTCATCGCATGAACTAGTTTAACAAGCCTCTGCAAGGCCCTGGATAAAATGTTTTGCCTTCAAGTGACAAGCATCTTGGATTTAAAAGGAAACTGAATATTTGGAAAAATCACGTTGCAAAAGGAAACCTTGAAATGTTTCTGAGTGAGGAAGGATATCAACAAGGCTCAAGTCTTATTGAAAACCACTTGGAAGAAATTGAACAGTATCTTCCCTCTCTTTCAACACAAGTGTATGACTGGGTGAGGGACCCTTTCTCTGAATCTTCTGCTCAGCCTGAGAACTTGGCTTTGAAAGAAGAGGAAGAACTTTGTGAGTTGCAGTCTGATTGTACACTCAAGGTGAGATTTACTGACCTACCCCTAGATAAGTTCTAGATTTCTTTGAAAGAAAAGTATCCTGCCTTTCATAGGAAAGCGATGAACATTTTGCTACAGTTTTGAACTTACATGTGTGAGCAAGCTTTTTTTCTTGTTTAACAAGCATCAAGAGCAAGGACAGAAATCGTCTCATTTCAGTTGAAGATGAAATCCATGTGTGCTTATCTCAAGTTCGACCCAGAATTGAGTATTTGTACAGCAAAAAACCATGCACAGGTTTCACATTAAAGAGGTAAATTTCATTCTTTATTTTTAGTTTCAAAAATAACACTTTTTATACATATATAAGCCTATAAGAGATCAAGAAACCCATACATGTGTATAATAATTTTGTATCTGCTAGGCCTATATTTGAGCCTGATCATATCACTCAGAAAGAAAATGTTTTTTCAAAGTCTTGTATAAAATTGTGTTTTAGGCTATATTTTTATTCATATTGTTTGGCTTATGTTTTAGTAGATTTACTGTTCAACACTGTCAATAACATTAATTAAAATCAATTTATAACCTTTATTTAAATAAAATCTACCGAGCCTACATTTTGAAAAATTAAATCCCATTTTGGCTTAAGCCAAAATGGAATTTAAGCCATTTTGCCCAATTTAACAGAAATTTGTTATTTTAAAATTTATGAAAAGGAAAGGAGATTAACTACCCGTTTTATTCCAAGAAAGGTTGGCTAAAAAGTCATTTTTAGTTTTAAATAGGGGAAAAAACTACTCTTGCACATACCATACCTCATTAGCATTTTGTATAATAGAAATTTGTGATAAGACTTTTAGACCTACTGGAATAACCTAAAAAAACTTAAGTTTCTTCTACCTACACTACTGACTTGCATTAAAGTCAGTAGTGTAGGTAGAAGTTGATACCCTTTGTGGGGAGGGGGACCACACAAAAAAGAGTAGACTAAAAAGTTGGCCAGAATTAACAGATCCACAGAGAAATATCATTCTCTGCTCAAAACAGCATTGACAATTATTATTGGGTTATTATATCTACAACTTACTGATCACACTAACGTACTAGTAGATATAATAATTTTTATGCAAGGGTTTCCTGAGACCTGAAAATTATTTCAAGGGTTCCTCCAGGGTAAAAAGTTTGAGAAAAGCTGATGTAAGTCTTCGTAAATCTCACAACAAATAAGTACTGTACACGAAAATAAAATGAATACGTTAGAACTCTTTTAAGTTAGCAACAAAAACTCGTTAATGACGTATAATTTTAATATAGTTACTGATTAAGAAAATATATACATACAATGATTATATTACAATAGTTACTGATATAATTGGATTCGTTTTAGGTTTTTTTTTTTAATCTGTAATTACGGTAATCGACTACGTCATGCCATGCTAGTTAGGAACTACATATATTAATGTCTAAAACTTGCGTTCTCGACGCTTGTGTAAAGTAACTTTAATTTCCAGAGCCATACAAGCTATACTTAGCGTGTTAACACTAAAACATGTTAGAATTGTACAAATATTTTTAGAACTGCACATCACATCTTGTGTGAAATTACACTTAGTAAAAAAAAAAAAAAAAAAAAAACAACTTCATGAAGTACGTAAATAGAGTACTACACAACCCCCGACCATCATGGAGCACGTCAAATAAGTACAACAGCGCCTCTACCGTCAATGACCGTCATCATCCCATTTTATGTGTAACTCTAGCCGCATACTAGTAAACATGGGAACAAAAAAAAAGGAGGGGATGAAAAGGGGGGCTTTTTGTTTTGGCTGTTCAGTACAATCGGTGATGATGTATCGTCAATGCCTCATTGTGGCCTGCACTACCGAACTGACAGGTTCTCGACGCTGAAGGCAGTCCCAGCCTATTAATATGGCCTCTCGTTACTCGGGGATGGCATTTATAGGGGTAAACGACACAGTACTCCCAGCTGCCAGCTTGTGTGTGAATCATCATTAGAGCTCTGTATGTGTGCCTCCCACGTGGCACTCCCTGTGGCATCAGAGGTCGGTGATTTTCCCCGGGACTTAACCGTCAAAATCATGGAATTAACGGGGGTGGGGAGGAGAGCTTCCGGACATGCTATGAGCGGTTTCTCTTTGCCGAATTGAGAAGGCATTACAATATGGAGAAAACAGTAAGGGTTGTTCATTCTGGTCAATAATCGAATTTAATTCCTTCTCACAGAGAGAAGAACTTTCTTTTGCTGTGTATTCATAATGTAAAAGGTCGAGTAAGTAGTGGTGCATGAACTGCATCTCGTTTAACTAAATATTTAACCCACTAATTAATTAAACGAATATTTTTACGTCAACTGGCACTTTTCAGAGGTAAAGTGATTATACTTTTATCCCCTCAAATCAAATTAAAAAATATATAATAAATAAATAAAATAAAAGAAGGGAAAGGAAGAGAGGATTCAGTGTTACTATAATCTGAATTAACTATTACAAAGAAGTAATCCTCTAGCGAAGATAAACAGCAGTGATGACGCTGGGGTGTTTTCTTTTTTTTTTTTTAATCTTCTCTAAAGGATGATAAGAAACAGTGCCATTGTAACCTTGTGGGCAGGGTCAAAGTACAGAGTTAAACACGCCGCGTGTTCGAATTCAAATGATACCAAAAAATATGATATTTTTGTAGTTTTAATTTTGTAAGCTCTAATTCTACGTTCCCCTTTCTACATTATAAATAGAAATGTTTTTTATTCCACAGTTTGACGCCTTGTAGATTTGAAATAACAAGAAATTGTTGGAACGAACATTATGGCTGACAGCAGAAAGTGATATAAATAAATGAAATAAAATTTCTCTTTATACTCCGAGACAGCCATATAGAGTAACAGGAGTGCACAAGATAGAAACAATACAAGAAATGCGCCGTAACCATTCTGCTACGGCAGCCTGTTGTTCAGATAGAGACAATTCAGTTGAAAGAACAAGTCCTAAAATTTCAAAAAGGTACAAAAACAGACCCAACATATATTTGCAAATTAACCACCGGTGTAAAAGATTACTACCTACCCAAATACACGTTCAGTTAACTAAATAAAATTACTACTGATGCCAACGTTTCGGACCACTCTGGGATTCCGTTCTCATGACAAGTAGGACCTAAGTTTACAACCTCAATTCTCAAAAGGGCACAGTTGCCTCTACAGCATCGCAAGAATGGAATCCCACAGCAAATCCAAAATGTTGACATCAACCGCAATTTTATTTAATTTAATGTGCCTTTGTTTAGGAAATCCTCTTAATAAAATATTTAATTTGCAAATAAGATCTGAAAGTTCTCAATGAAAGAGTTGAAGTTTGATGTTGCTTGGATTAAGCACCAAGGCAAAATTAAGATTGTAAATTTGTACTGTAACGTCTGTTTCCCTGATTTAAAAACCAACTTACTGCTACTGTGTTAAAAAAAAAAAAAAAAAATTAATTGAAAAGCATTACGTGGCATTGTTATTTAAAATTTAATTTTAAAATTATTAAATAATTTGCCACTTTTTTATATGCAAAATTTTAAAATGTTCTGTTTATACTACAGAGCCACCGCAAAGATCAGAGGAGTAAAAAGTCCATGTTTACAGATGATAGTGAATGCAAGAACATATCGTATTTAGCAGTCGCGTAGGTTAGGATCACAGTCAATCCCCAAACGCGAGCACCAACTGGTGGCCAGTCAGATCTGGTTTACTGAAAACATGTCTGAAACCCCCAAGTAGAAAGCAGACAAAAAACTTAAAACCTAATTCCCCTCAAATATATTCTCAACGTTTCGGATCTAATTTTGGGTATCAGTTATCAAGACAAATTTTAATCCGAAACGTTAATAAGAATGTAATATTATTTAGTTTATTGAGCATATATCTCGATAGAAAACAGGTTAAGTTTATTTGACTAATTTCTACTTTGGGATCTCAATAACCTATTTAAATTACATATAAAAAACGTGGAATTAAGTATCAAAATTTTAATAAATTTTGAAAAAAAAAATTAAGTTTCTGCCTTCCACGCGGTATCAAAGGGCTGCGATCGTAATCATCACTATGTTAATAGAGAGGGGAGAGGGGATAAAATAGCAAAAAAAGCATTTCAAAGCGGGATACAACCCCTTCAAAAAAAAAAAAAATCAAAAATTCGTTCTGGATCTTCAAATGAAATAAATATTAAAAATAAAAGTACCCCTTTATCTTTTACACTAAAACAATTCCTTAACTTAGCTTTTCCTATACTGTTGTCTGCAAATTACTGGAACCCTGAAGAACTGCCCGAAATTTCTTATATTTACAAACTACAGTAATACAATTTACAGCAGAGAGACAACGTTGTAAGTTTAAAAAGTCACAAATTTTTTTTCAAGCTAACAAGAGCGGGAGAAACTTCAGGTAAAAGGTTGAGAAAGCAGAAGGAAGAACTTCTTTTTAGAGCTAATCAAAAACCAATATATTATCAACGACCAATTTAAAAGCATGAGTTAAACGTTCCATGTAATCGATTTAGATGATCCCTTTCATAGGGCCTTGGGTCACGGGACTCACGGCACTATTGAGCAAATTTAGCCCTAATCACGTGCAATAATGTTTGCTTTTTTTTTTCTAAATCAATTAATGGTGTGTTTTTAATATTTTTCAATCTTCATAGTGACTGATATTCTTAGACAGTATAAAAGGCAATTCAATCCTTTATTCGTTTAAACAAATCCCAAATCTCTAAATATTAGGTTAATTTCAACCATCTGGCAAAAACTGTTTTACGAATGAATTCCCTTGACTCATTGAGCTTGAAGTCTAGAAGGAGGCGTCCATCATCAAGGGCAGTTTTTCTTTCTTTTCTTTTTTCTTTGTCGCTTCCTGAGGTGGCCAAATGATAATGAATTGGGGAATCGCCAGTTAGTATTCAGCGGAACTATCTACTTAAATGTGGACACCAGTCAGAAATATTTCCTGTTCATCTCCTAATTTTATCTGTTGATCTGTTGAATACCCCAGGTGATGAATCTGCATGAATGAGAACCTTGAAGATATGAGACGTTCCGTTACCAAATCTAGTTTCGGCAAGCGCTGTGGCATCGGATGATATTTAAAACCATTTGACTTTGATAGAGCTGGACTCACTTTATTCTTGAGAGAGTCACAACAGCTGTTAAAGGCCGACGTTTCACTTAAATCTCATATAGAAATGCTGTTTGAAGATCTCGAGCTGCTACAATCTTCACATCGTTCTTGAACCAAAGCCGATCACACATGAAACAGACTGAACTGAAATCATTATCCAGGAATGTACGCTAAAACTGTGCGTGGATGCTTCGGTGTTTCTTAAAATCCTATTGCTGCTCCGAAAGTATATTACACCTACGCCCACTACGTGTTGAACGATTTGATCGAGTACTTCTGGCAGTCGGGTTTGACTTCTTCGCTTTTCGTTTACGACTGGGATTCGAGGACTCTTCGTCGTTTTCATTTGCAGTATCAGCTTCCATGGCTCCTTCTTCCAAATTCACTTCTAACATTTCAGGAAAGATGTAGGGCTCTGATGAGGTGGATGGACTTTCTCCGGCTTCTTTGTTCACCTCCGTCGCACGCTGTAATTTCTTCATCTGTCGATATAGCTTAGATCTCTCCTTTGTACTCAATGTAGATGGTTTCGGTGGTCGCATTGCACGTATACGTGCTCTATACGCCTTACAACTCTCACTATTTAAATATTTTTCTGTACTTTTTTATTAAATACGGTGGAGAATGACGAAAGAAATATCATGACGCAATCAGTAGGGGTACTGATTGGGTCATGCGTCGCTCGTGCCTGGTACGGAGTGGTACAATGGTGGGGGGGGGTTAAATCATTTCGTGTAGCATTTATTACGGACGCATTGCACGTATGTGTGCTCTATACGTCTTATAGTGAGCCCAGCTTTACTACTGGTTCACTGTACGATCAAATCACTTCATAATACCTATGCGAATCGTAGTAAGCGTCGGTCATTGTGATCACGTTTACGAATCGAATTTTAATTCTATTAACGGCAATTCTAATAAGCGAAAACAGAAGGAATATTATTCACAGGCTATAAAAGTAAAAGGTATAAAGCACAAGTTTACACTTTATTACTTTACCAATTAACAAAATTAAATGAAAATCAGAAGAATATTTTCCACAGGTTAACAAAAGAAAGGAAGGGAAAAAGAGAATATTCCCAGTTGGTCACCCTTCCAATTACTAACCGGGTTTAACACTGCTTATCTTCGGTAATCGCATAGAGAAACGAGGCATTCATCGTAGTATGACTATTGGCTAGTCAGCATGCCTGAAATGCGTTTACTTTTGGCAACAGTTGCATTTTCGTCGCGTTTTTTGCCAATCCACGAAAGCAAGTTAATCCCATCTGGAAACTGCCTGTGCCTGGAGCGCGCCTAAAAATGTTTCACTTCAAAACCAGGTAATTATTATTTCACTGTCTGTACTTACTTCTGCATGCAACAATTCAACTCCCAGTAGATGGATTTTCGTTAAATTTTACATTTGACCTTTTAGAACGATTTTTGAGATTTTCCATATTAAAATTGGACCAATAAAAATCCAGATTTTTTTTTAATACAAAGGGTACTAGGAAAGTTTTGCAATACAGCTTTGTTTATTTAATTTTTTCAAAGTAATTTCCTCTACATTCAATACACCTCTCCATCCTCCGAAACCAATCTTTAAACCAGTTCTGCCAAGTTTCACTAGGGAGTAAAGCACACTCGTCTCAAGCCCGTAGAAGGTCCTCATCACTGGAAAACCGCCTCCCTTTTAGCTTCATTTTCACATGCGGGAACAGTGCAAAGTCGCAGGGAGCAAGGTCTGAACTGTAGGGAGGGTGCTCGAGAAGTTTCAGTCCTGTCGTGGTCAAATATTCGGTGCAGGCTTTGGCGCGGTGAGCTGCAGCATTATCGTGATGGAGGTACCAGGTGTCCATTCTTGACTTTGGCCGCAGGTTCTTCATAGATCCAATGACTTTAGGCAGGCATTGTTCAGTATACCACTTAGCTGTGACTGTCTTCTGCGTGTCCAAAACGACACGTTCCACAATTCCACTCGATTTGAAAAATACAGCTATCATTTTCTTCTTTACAGATCGGGATTTTCTGACAATTACGGGTGTGTCGTCATCATCAAAGACCCAAACTTTGTTTTGAGCCTTGGTCGGCAGATCGTAATAGTACAGCCAAGTCTCGTCACCTGTCACGATGTTGTTCACATACCGAGATTGTCCCTTATCAAACTTTTTTAACATCTCCCGGCACCAAGTCACACGTCGTGTCATCTGCTCTTCAGTCAGTTGATGCGGCAATGAGAGAGAACAAAGTTTCTTCACGTGCAAATGATCTTGCAGAATCGAACGAATTGCTGGTGCATTTAGGCCCAAAGTATCCTCTATCTGTTGGTAGGTCACTCGCCTGTTTTCGTCAAGCATTTTCCTCACAGCAGTAACGTTTTCCTCCGTAACTGACGTTCGTGGCCTTCCCGGCCTCTCAGAATCCTCCAGAGTGAAATTTCCCCTTTGGAATTCTCTATACCACCTGAATATCGTTGTACGATGTGGACAATCATCATCTAGTGCAAGAGTCATTTCTTCTAAGCACTGGTCTATGGTTAAACCACGCACGAAATTATACCGCAAAACTGTCCTTATCTCATTTAGTCACCACGATGCCATCGCAAGCACTTTACACTCTCACTACTAATGAATAACTGAGCCCATCGACTTGGCGCGGCGGCTACTATGCACGTCTGAACATGTCTCAACATGCAGCAACAAGCAGCTTCCTGTGATTCATTGTTGCGTCATACTGCAAAACTTTCCTAGTACCCTTTGTACATATCAAATAGGCTATTAATATGCTGTATAGCGACCTCAGGGGCTCACATCTGGTGAGTATGGGTTGGCACACCTAGGGGCCTGAGCTGAATATCATCTTTATTTTCTCTCTCTCTCTCTCTCTCTCTCTCTCTCTCTCTCTCTCTCTCAGGGTAACTCAGATTTTTTTTTTTTTTTTTTTGGCTGGTGCAGAAAAAGCTTCAGACTTCCTTGCACCATATGGCTAATAATAATAATATTGTAGAGGAGGCACTGAATATTGTTTGTTGCAGTGTGCTGATTGGAGGAATGAATGGGCAATATGGTGGATGTGTAGAAACGAAATGTTCTCGGTTCGCGCATAAAAGTAGGGGTGTTTTTTTTTTTTTCCTCTCTTGAATATACGTCTGAAATGTCTTTGAGAAACATGGTCTACCAGGTGTATCTGAAAGACATCTGCAAAAAGCACCATGTGCTGTTGCCACTTCAAAACGTCTTCACAGTTTGCTGCATAGTTTTATTGTGGGTGGGTTATGTCCAAAAAAATTTTTTTGAACCGATGTGCAACTTCTGTAACATTTGTACAATTTAAATCCACTCCTTCACTGAAGGCTAGGCTCATGGCTCTTTTCCTATGTTCATATTATTCTGAAACAATGAAAAAATTATAAACTATTTTTAAAACAACACGACTACATATTTACATCAGCAGTTACTCAACAGCTTCCTTACTTATGGCCCACCTTGCATTATACATTATCAGAAACGTTTTTGAAAATAAGAGTATGTTTGTTCACGATATTGGCCTCGAGTTTTTCCTTCTACAAAGATAAATTCATTCGAAAAGTCTCACCAAAAAATTGAATTTATGATTAAACCAGAATTTAATGAGTTAATTTTCAAATATGAAATTAAGTAATTGATGCTTTTGCGCAAATGACTAATTGACGTAAATCAGGATATTATAAGCACTATGGTACCAATTGAACTAATGGTGTAATAGATAAAATTGGATATACGTGATCAAATCCAAACCTAAGACTTTTTTTTTTTTCTCCCTAACTATTACTTGATTATCTTGAAGGAAAAATTGAAGGAAATCATAAAAAATGAGAGATATCAATAAAAAAATAAAAAGCATGTCACAGGAAGGAAATTTTCTAATTAAATAAACAATGCTAAATTGGAACCTTATTTTTGACTTATATAACCAACCACTACGAGCATTCTGTGATCCGCTTGAAACAAATTTCAGAGACAAGTCGACCACCGAATCCCAGTATGATTTTTTTGCTTATGATTTCCTCTAGGTTTATTTGGTGCGTTTCTGTTTTTTGATGAACAAATACAAGGAAAGAAATGTAATGGGGAAATGTTTTAGAGCAGCGGTTCCCAATATTTTTTGACTCGTGAACCCCTTTCAACGAAATATTTTTTATCACGAACCCCTTTAAACGTAATATTTTTTTATCGCGAACCCCTTTCAACACAATATTTTTAATGCGAACCACTAAACCTGTATTCTCTGAAATCGTATAATATTTCTGAATTTTTATTATAAAATATCTCCAGTACTACGTTTCTATAAGCGACCTTGCGTAATAAATCAAAATTATTATTAAGTATTATACTTTGTAAAGCAGTTATTAATAAGTACAAACTAGATTTCGAACAGGCTAAGAGTAGAAAACTTGCTTCTTGTCCAAATAGTAGCCGAGCATTCTGGTCTCTTGCCAAAGCTAATGGCCGCAATTTTCACCCATCTCTGTTCCCACCACTGTCAAAACCAGATGGTTCTGTTGCCACATCAGCCAAAGATAAAGCTGACCTACTAGCATCCTATTTTTCTTCCAACTCCACTTGATGATCTTGGTAAATCACCTCAAACCTTTTCCAGTACACTCCATTCAAGGCCTCCTGTGGTTTTCCGTCAACAGGATGTCAGAAGGATTTTGATGAATCTGATGCTAAGAAAGCGCCAGGTCCCGATGGTATTTCTCCACTTGTTCTCAAAACCTGTGCCTGCCCCTGAACTTACTCCTGTTCTGTGTTGTCTTGTTATACCTTTCTTTCAAAACGTATTTTTCCTTCGGCTTGGAAGTTTGCTCCAATCCAGCCAGTTCCTAAAAAGAGTGACAAATCCCTTCCATCCAATTATCGTCCCATTGCGATTACTTCTACTCTTTCCAAAGTAATGGAGAAATGAATTAACTGCCAACTCTAAAACTATCTGGAAATCTTTCATCTGATCGACGATTGCCAGTATGGATTCCGTCAGTGTCGATCCACTGGTGATATTCTGGCTTAAAATAAAATAAATAAAGTGCAGCCATTATCAACCCACTGCAGGATGGAAGCCTCCTCAACAATTCATGTTGATATTCTGGATTACGTTACCCCATCTATGTACAAATTCAATGGAAACGTTTGGTGAAACTCAAGCCGTGAAACTCTTGACATTTCAAAGGCTTTCGATCGTGTTTGGCATAAAGGTCTTCTAAATGAGCTTCCATCCTATGGTTTGCCAGCTGTTCTTTGTAATTGAATATACAGTTTTCTCTCTGACCGCTCACTGCGGGTGATGGTAGACGGCTCTCTGTCTTCTAACTTCTCCTTTAATGCTGTTCCCCAAGATTCAGTTCTTTCTCCCACTCTTTTCCTCTTGTATATTAATGACCTTCTTCCATTGACCGGAAATCCTATCTTTTGCTGATTGCTTTGGTTTCTCAAACTGGATGGTGGAAAGCACATTGCTTTCCACCATCCAGTTTGAGAAACCTTTCCCTGCTCAAACAGCTTCAACTTTTCGAGTATCCACTGCCAATTCTTAAATGCCGATTTCAAGGTAATTCGACAGTGAGGCAACGAAAACTTAATTCCAACCCTTCCAAAACTTAATCCTATCTTATATCTCGCAAAAAGGATTTCTTTGCTCCAATGCTTATCTTCGATTACGCTCCGATTTCTAAGCAAGATCTTGGGGATTACCCTGACTTGTAATCTGTCTTGTTATAAAACATATTACAAATATTGCTTCCTCTGCATCCAAAAAAACTGGGTTTTCTCTTTCGCTCTCGACGTTACTTTTCTTCCAAACAGTTGTTGACTCTGTACAAATCGCAAATCCGCCCTACCATGAAATATTGTTCCTACATCTGGGGCGGTGCCCCCAAAACCTCTCTCAGGCTTCTAGATTCCATTCAGAAGAGGGCAGTTAGGTTAATTAATGACTCATCTCTAACAGAGTCTCTCCACTCTCTGTCTCATAGACGTACTGTTTCTGCTGCATGCCTTTTCTGCAGATACTTCCATGGATACTGTTCTTCTGAATTGGCTTATATAATTTCCCACTCTCTTGTTCAAAGCAGTCCGAACACATGTCGCAACCAGTGAACATCCTTTTACTGTCCAAGTTCAATCCCACAGAACCAACATTTCTTCTTCCTCATTTATTCATTCAATTTCTGTTTTTTGGAACAAACTTCCTTCATACGTATTTCCTGAAAATTACAATCTACAGAAGTTCAAGTCTAATGTCAACAAGTATCTTCTTTCATCTTTTCAACCTATGCACGGTACTAAATACTATAGGTTCTAAAGAAAAAGTACCCACAGATAACGATCCTTGGGAATGAAAAAAAAAAAAAAAAAAAAAAAAATTAGTATGGAAAACATATTTATTTAAAAAAGGTTGTTTATGCATGAGTAATTCACTTCCATCATTTCTGCTACCCAGGTAGTATGCATACATCTTTCAATTATATCTCATATTGTGAATACCTTCACAACGAGTAGCCGAAGTATTTCACTTCCTCGAATAAGTAACGCTTCAGCTATGGAGAAGACTTATGTTACTTATTCTCGGTGGATACCACCACCCAGACGGCACCATTTGAAGAATGGTATGGGATAGATACTCTTATCCACATACTGTCC
This sequence comes from Mastigoproctus giganteus, assembly GCF_048544385.1. Taxonomy (NCBI): domain Eukaryota; kingdom Metazoa; phylum Arthropoda; class Arachnida; order Uropygi; family Thelyphonidae; genus Mastigoproctus; species Mastigoproctus giganteus. Next base: position 175,637,835 of record NC_143579.1, on the reverse strand, counting down.
CTATTAGACTTTGGAAAGCAAAAAAGGTGTAGGAAAGTGATCGTAGGAGAGGAAGAGGAAAGGAGCAGTTATTCCTCACACTCACTGAACTCAAACATTCACGAATCCCTCGAATAGGCAACGCTTTCCCATTTAGGGAAGATTGTTATTACGTATTTGTGGTAATGAGGGCCTCATCATGACCTCCCCTCCCCCAGACGCACTGTTTCGGATCTGATTGGCTTCTCTTCGGTAGTGGACAGGCACCCTGGTGTTGCAACAGTGACAACCCAGTTACGAAGTATAACTCCACAATATGAGAGATGCTTGATGATATGTATAGTTTAATCTAAAACTATTTCTTGACTAAATGTGTAAGAGTATGAAAAAAGGTTGTTTATGCACGAGTAATGCACTTCCATCGTTTCTACTACCTATATATTATTAATGCATCGGTTGATTATATCTCGCATTACCCATGCATAAACAATCTTTTACACACTTTTAAAAATTTAGTCAAGAAATATATTATATTGTGGAGTTAAACTTCATAATTGGGTTGTCACTACTGAAACAACAGGGTACCTGCGCACCCACCAATGAGTAAGCCAACAAGCTTCGAAACGGTGCCGTCTGGGTGGTGGTATCCGCAGAGAATAAGTGACATTTCTCCTTGGTGAAGCGTTACTTATTCAAAGCAGTACAATACCTCGGCAAATCGTTGTGAAGGTATTCACAATATGAGATGTAATCAAACAATGTATGCACACTAACTTGGTAGTAGAAATGATGGAAGTGCAGTATCCATGCATAAACAACCTTTTTCATACTCTTAGACATTTAGTTAAGAAATAATTTTAGATATTTATTTAACATGATATACTGTAAGATAGTAAAGTAATTGTGGGAGATGTGGTTTCTTTCCTTGGCAATTCTTTAATTTTTATTTAATTTTATTTTATTGTTTATTATTAGTTATATTTTGTAGTTTACAATAATATACCTATGTAAATCTAAGCAGACGCCATTACAGAACTTTTTAGTGCGAACCCCCTGGAACACTTTCGCGAACCACCGAATGGGAACCCCTGTTTCAGAGCATCCAAACGCTATCTTGGACTACAAAATGGGGGAAGGTGGCGCAGTAAACGCTAAGCACTCTGTTCTCATAAGTTTGTCAACTGGTTACAGAAACACAGTCTGAAATATTTCGAAATTAGCATTTTCCAGTCTTGTATTTTGCGCAAAATTTCCGAATATTTTTAATTAATTTTTTTTTATGTTTACTTATCTTGAGGGTATGAGAGGCAGATGGTCATGTAAGTGTATCACCCAATGAAAAGGGTTGGGAAACACTGATCAACGGCTTTAAAGAATCACAGTTCTTTTTCGCAGTTTTCATAAACAGTCGTCGATTGGGCCAAAGCAAACTGCAACGGAGTTCCAATTAAAATTTTTCAATTCAAATACCGCGTTGGCGTTTCAGGCAAAATTTCTCTAGTCTACTAGAGAATCCGACTCACAGCCACTAATAGAAATATGCCACACTGAATATGGCACAATCGCTTAATGTGTACCTTTTATAAATTCGCTACCTCTAAACGATATCGCCAGAAAATCTTAGAACATAGCCCTATTCTTATTCTCTAATAGTGTCAGCCTGCTCATACCCTTCTTTGAGCGAGCGACACAACGAACTATTTCTACAGTATAGTATCCCCTTTTACTAAAATGCCTGGAATCGGCCAAGTTTCATCTTGGCTGCTCAGGTGGTACCATGTTTATTGTGGGTATTCAGAAACTCCATTAAATGTTCATGTTTAACAGTTCAGAGATCATTTACAATGTATACGAGTTAGAATTTAACTAAATTTAAGGCAAAATGATTTTACCACTGACTACATTACTGAATTTGCATTGGCAATTGAGAACTGAACTGATATTGTACTAAGTACTCTTTGCTTTTTACGTCAACCTGTCATTATTGTTTTCATTTATATAAAGTGTTAGTTAACCCATAACTAACACTTTATTTATATATATATATATATATATATATATATATTAGCCATAATTACTCTTGGTGGGGGGGGGGTTCCGGATATCTCGAATGGACTTTTGCCTATTTATATGTACTTCACTGTATGTATGTTTTCGGCAATAAAGATTTATTTTTCAATTTGAACACTATTCAAAACTGAAAAATTAATTATTGACCATAACAGCTACCAATAAATAATCTTACTTGAGTGCACGAATCTTAATTTAAAAATATAAAAATAAATTGCTTTATCATCACATAGGAAGTGGAGGCAAGACATATATGTGTGTCACCCCTGACTAAATATTTATGGAAACTGACAAGGTTATGCAATTTTTCTTGTAATACACTCTTTTCAGGATATACACCCACTACCTCAGGTTAGTCAAAATATTCAAGAATAGAAAAGACCGGAAAGAGTTCCCATTCAAGAATAGAAAAGACCGGAAACAGTTCCCATCACCGTAGGTTTAGTCACCTAACCTTAACGATGATCACTGATGCAATTATACTATACGTTGTATTTGGGCGGATTTACAGTCAGGCTAAATTGCTGATATGGTTCAAGTCTCACTTGCTTTCAGACTCCACACCCACACTGTCTTCAGCCTTCACCCCACTCTATCTGACAGCAACGTGAACACGTCCCACACAATCTAAAATCACCAATCTAAATTAATTTTACCCAACATTTTGGACTTCTCCTAGCGCTTCCCGCGACGCATACGCGTTTTTTATTTTTTTAAGGTCCTAGCCACTGAAACTCAGGAAATTAGGTGGCAGGACCTGCCAGAGTGAACTATATACTAGTGAGTACCTGGCCTGCCTGCACGGGGCGAAAGTGGGACAACGTCGGGCCTCAGGCGGCTGAATGACCAGATGAACAACGGTACAAGGCATCACACATATACAAAGTCCATACACTTTTAAATCTCTGGCTTTGACAGTCAACTGGTTCACCCACAATGTAAACTACGCGGAGATGGGGAAAACCCCTGGTGCCGCTTGACCCTAAACACACTTTACACTTCAACATCCTCCTCCAGCCACCTCCCTTCTCATCATAATTCACGTTCCATTTTGCCCGTGGCGTTATTTTTGTCAAGATCTATGGCTGTAACGAACAGTAGGTTTAAAAACGACAATGGAGCCAGCACTGGGAATAATGTGGGTGAAAGTACACTGTAATTATAAAAGGTGAATATGTGATGGGCAAAATAAAGGGGTCATAATCGAAATAATCGATTATGGACTTTAGGTAATCGAACTGAATCGAAATCGAGGTGAAGGAACGAGAGAGAGAGAGAGAGAGAGAGAGAGAGAGAGAGAGAGAGAGAGAGAGAGAGAGAGAATCTAAATAATTGAGTATTAATCGTTCGATTATATCCATCACTAGGTGAAAGATATACAGAGTAAGAAAGAGAAGGGGAGCTAGTAAGTGACCTTGAACGTCCTGTTCTTGAACATCCTAAAGAAAGCTAAGTCAATTTAGGTTCATGCATTTTAATATGATCTTAATGCTTAAGTTTTGTAATGTCTTCAGGAATGAATGTTATAAAGCAAAAGCAAGAAGTTTTCATTACCCACTTCTCCAAAAAAGCTAATTTCCACTATGCCATTTCAGAGTATGCTGTAGCAATAGCGTTTTATAAATATGACCTTGAAATACTTGTCTTCAAAGGCTTTCAAATATAGTTATTATATTAGAAAAATTACCACTGCATTAAGTTTTATTTCGACCACTAAACATTGCCTTAAAATGAATTTTATGTCATGTAAGAAAGAAAGCGGCGAAGATAAGCCTATCTTGTTTCGTTACTCATAGCAACAAGAGTTAAGGAACAAGACAAAGTAACTTTACCGCCAGCCACTCAGGAAGTAAACACTCTGACAGTTATAAGATAGTTACGGACCATATACAGTTAAGGGCTCTTAAAATCCAAAAGGGGAAACGAGTCGAGGGAAAAAAAAACTGCACTAGAGAGTTTCACTTCAAATGTATTTACAAGATAATGCTGTTTCTCACTGTTGTTCTTCGTCTTTAGATGACGAGATATTCTGTAAGTATTCCCCGAAAATGCTGCTACTCTTACACGTTACCATTACCTACAGTTGGTTACCCATTCTCGAATACTGACTTTGCTTTTGGAGGGTTTCTTGGACAAGAGGGCAACTAATTCCACATATCTTGATTTAATCTGAACTTATTTCACTGTTCTGAGGAAAGCAGTGCAGCCAGAAACTTCACTTCAGAAAAACTGCTTAAAATTATGCGCTCTCTGGCTAATAATTATTAATAGAGTTTCCAGGTATTTGACAAGTCGGTATTTGAGTTTACTGTCCGGTAAACAAATTAAGCAAATACTGTTTATATAAACCGGACATGTAAATGTCCGGTATTTTCCTGATTACGTCCTAGATAACTATGTGGTAGAAAAGTCCCTTTATCCTCCAGAAAGAATGGACAGAAAACCCACATTGAACGAATCGACAAACTGTCCGGAATCCTTCCATTCTCGTTACAATCAGCAGTTTTACATCCCTCATCCTAATGTGTGTTATTTGGTTTTGGCTGGTTCCTACACAATCTAACTTCACCTTGTGTATCTGTGCAGAATGTAGTAACTGCACGGCAGGCCTGATATGAGTGTAATATGTAGTAAGTGTAGATATGCTGTTCGTGTTGTTTCAGGCCACTTAGGTACCAGAGACAACAAACACTTGGGCGACTGCTCCCTGGTACCCGTCCTTCAACAAGGAGGCGGCCAACCTGTTTCCTACTACCAGTAACATTTCCACTAGATTCCGAATACACTGAGGTAGCGCAATGTCAGTGGGAAAAAAAATTGTATCCCGTACCCAGGTAACAAAAAAAAAAAAAAAAAAACCACGTCTCTTCTCCCCCACCCCCATAAACAAAGGAATCAAGCCGATGCCACTTTTTCGGCATCACGAACACATTCTCTCGTATTGTTATATAATCCACTAATAATCACCATCAAATCATTTCAGACTTTATGTGAAATGTCAAAGTCAGCAGTTCTTGCAATCACCAAAAGTTATCAATGCATTGACGAGGAAGAGCTGTCTTCTCTTACCAAATACATGTACTTGTAATGAAAAATCATGCAGTGCAGAAAAGTTCGTATAATTGACTATAAGTTCACGCCCATTAATTTCTCTAAGTGACGTTACTTTACTAAAAAGAATATTTCTAAATTCTTCATACATATGACATTTGTAAAAAACATGACTCCACGACTCTTCTGCTCCATATTAACAATAAGAATCTGATTCTAGACCCAGTTGATGTAATTTGGCCTCGAGTGATACGTTTCCAGTAATAATATAAAAAATAGCCATTGGTGGAAAGAACCATTTGTTTATTGAAATAAAGGAAGCAAATGTGAAATCTGTAATAAATCTGCCAGTAACCATATTCCCCGATACGATAGAATACCAACGTATCTGCCATATTCTTTCAATTTTATGACAGTTTTTTATACCTTAACCGCAATATCAGTTGTTTGCAACTTACTGCTCATTTTTTTATATATAGACCCCACATCCTCCATCCTAATATACATCAAATTTGTAATGTACTCCTGGATATTCAGACTTAAACTCCTTTTAAAACAGGAGCTTTATAGTCTAAGCTCACAATGCCATTAAAAAACCAACCAACAAACCAATCTGTTAAAATAAACAGTTTAAAGAAAAAAATCTGGAAAAACTTGGGGAAAGAAATTAGAAATAAGTTTATCCTAAAAACGTGGGACGATTATAGTAGTAAAAAAAAAAAAAAAAAAAAACTGACTTACTGTCGTCTATGAAAATAATGGGTTCCGCTTCCAGGCGAGTGAAATATGAGGATAATTAAGACGGTACACAGCAACGGCAGGATGTACTTCTTGTATGTGGAAAAAAAGTAGTTGTATTTTAATTCTTCACATTGTTATACATTGGTTTTAAGGATTTAACTTATATATTGTGAATACATACTTGTATTTCCGTTTGTACATATTTTTAGAGCATCCAAGCCCTACCTCAGGTCGCTCTCGGGCGTAGATAGCAAGGTTTCTTCCCCAAGAAACTGGTTTTTTTTCGTCCAGCAAAACAGGCAAATCGACCGGAGAACACATGCAATTTACAAAATACATTTTTTTGTGTATTTTGTAAATTACGAAATAATGAGTGATCTTAATATAATAGTCTTGAGGTTTTTTTTGGTTTTTTTTTGTATGTTACTGATATTTTTTATGACTTTTTATATATATATATGTCTTCCTGATACTCCCCACTAACATTGCTGTTCATGAAATTATAAACTGTCAAACTTGACTCCAACTAGGAAAATGACGGAAATTAAGCTCAGAGCCGCTTTACATACATTCGCCTAAAGAGTACGGTAAATATTTGTTCCTTGGACCACTTCTTAATTTAAGAGACTCAGGAATACCAATGTTAAACAAACAGAAAAAAAAAAAAAAAAAAAGTTCAAATATTTGCTCACACCTTACTGTTCAACCAGCTCTGTCCAATATAATGAACACCGAGAACAAAGTTGGGCGAAGGTAAAGAAAGCAAACACGAGAACCACGGGAAACTTTTAGCGGTCAAACACGTTTCCCGGTACCGCAGCTTCTCCCTGCATTCTCGGTAAACAGATGGTGCGTGTTATCGAAAACGGCAGTAGAAGTCGATAACGATGTATTGATAAGTTTTTCTCATTATTAAAAGCAGATTATTGGAGTTCATGAGTGCAATGCCTTCGCAGCTGAAATTTACTTACAGGTACACCCTCCAGACTGCCTCAATCTTATGGTGTTTATCCCCCCTTCCCGCTGTTTTAACCCGATAGGAAAACGACTTCTACTGAAACTACCGATAACACGTACCGTCTGTAGAAGTCGTTTTCGTATCAGGTTAAAACAGCGGGAAGGGGGAATAAACACCCTAAGGCTGGAGGGTATACCCATAAGTAAATTTCAGCACACTCATGAACTCCGATAATCTGGTTTTAATAATAAGAAAAAAAAACTAATGAATACATCGTTACCGACTTCTACTGCCACTGCCGCTAACGTGCACCATCTGTTTACCGAGAATGCAGGGAGAAGCTGCGGTACCGGGAAACGCTTTTGACCAGTAAAAGTTTCCCGGTTGTTCTAGTGTTGGATTTCTTTACCTTAGCCCAAAGGTGAATTCGAATTTTTAATGTAGTTTTTTTTTTTTTTTTTTTGTATAATGTAGCTATTCCAAAATGTTAAAAGTACAATAAGAAAAAGTATCAGCAGTGACTCTTCAAACATTGAACAATCTGCAGATAAAGGAATCAAGAGCTGGGAGTGATCACAGTATTGAAGTAGGATTTAATTAAATATGTAGCTACTCTCAAGGACAAAAGGAAGGGTTTTTGCTTTCGTAAAGGCGGCTAAAATGATTTCGGACAGTTCTTAAAATGTATTCGGTGCGAAAAACTCATGAAAATGTTTCCAACAGCAAATTCTAAATGGGAAGTATTCAGGAAGGGAAGCAATGGTAGAAGCTACCAAGCTTTTTATACCGACTTCAAGATACTCTTCAAGGTCAGTTGAACTGATGAGAGTAGTGACAGGGAATAAAAATCGATGGAATGCTTATAAATTATTAGGTAATACAGAAACCTGCAGTACATATAAACTATATAAACTAGGCACGTATAAATTAGTCTGCAATCAAGTTACAAAGGAAGTTAAGCAAGCTAATGCAGATTACGAGAAGTTTCTGACAAAGAACTGTTTATTTATATAAACAGTGGAAGGAAAGGAATAAGACACATTATTATTATTAGTAGTAGTACATTGTGCAAGGAAGCCTGAGGCTTATGCTGCACAGCAAAAAAAAAAAAAAAAAAAAAATGCCGAGTTACCCTGAGAGAGAGAGAGAGAGAGAGAGATAGAATCAAAAATAGAAGAGAATCACCAAGAAAGAGAAGAATGATGATATCCAAGCTCAGGACCCTGGGTGTGCCAAGCCCGTACTCACCAGATGTGAGCCCCTGGGGGGTTAGTCCGCTAGACACCAATGGTATAACTGGTGAAGATCCTGTTTAGGTTGTGATAAACTGAATAAATAATTTGCATCTATGTTTACACATCAGGAATCTTTTAGGAAAGATTTTGATACTGTTGCACCTAAAAGACTGCTGTAAAAGCTGGAGCTGTGTGGCATTACGGGCAAGTTATTGTATGTGGTTGAGTGAGAAAGGACATCAAGTAGTTATGAATGGGCACTGCCGAGCCGACAAGCCGGGTGGGTAAAGTGCCTGCCTGGCAACCCAAAGGTCGCGGGTTCGAATCCCGCCTCGAGCTTGGATATTACGATGGTGCCGTACTCTCCAGTTACGGCCACGATACACGAAGGAAGCAGGAAAAAACTGGTTCCTTCGTGTATTGCTCACATCATACGATAAAAAAAAAACAAAAAAAAAACTGCTCTTCTTGGACTAATGTTATTACAGTATTAGAGTCCCCCTCCCCCATGGTTCGGTGTTAAGCCCATTATTGTTTTCTATATTTATCAATGATACTGATGAAGATATATCAGGCTTAATGCCCAAGTTTGCTGACGATACGAATGTTGGCAGGATTGTTAATGACAGTAATCTGGGTAAGCTACTGCAGCAAGATCTAGAAGAATTACGTAGTTTGGCTGAGAAGTGGCAACTGAAGTTTAACATTGCATTTGTCAATGTACTGCATTTAGGTAGCAGTAACACCAGAGTAACATAACTTTGTGGCACCATATTCAGGGTAGTGAAGAGAATGACAAACACCTGGGGATAGCTGTGCAGTCAGATAAGAAGTTCTCTCAGCATTGCAGACAGGCTGCTAGAACAGCTCATGGGATTTTGTCAATGATATACAGAATTTTTTTTTCCAGCAGCAATAAGGAGGAGCTTGTCCTGTTGCATAAGGCAATGGTTAGGCCACATCTTGAGTACTACATGCAAGTCTGGAAGCTTCATTTTAGGAAGGATGGAATCTGTTGGAACGAGTGCAGAGAAGGGCAAAGAGATTTATCAAGAACAGCTTCATTTCTGCAAATTGCAGCGTCTGTAAACTAGGCATCAGCAAGGAGATGTGATTGAGATGTTTAAGGCTTTTAATGTATTGTGTAAGCTACATGTTGATAGAATTCTTATTCTTGCACATGAGAAGCCATAAATTAAATTGAGGAAGGAATATTGTAAGACATGTGCAGAAATTCTTTCAGCCAGCAGATAGCTAATTGTTGTAACAAGCTCCCATCTGGTGTTTTGGAAGTAGATGATTTTATTTAAGGAAGAACTAGACAAATTACTAGTATTAAATGGATTGGAAGATGGTGTGAGGAGGGTTTTTTTTTTTTTTTTTTTCTTGTTGTTGGCTGATGCGTCTGAAATATGGTTGTCAGCACCTGAGAGCCATAAGGCAAAGATTTACTCTATGAAATTCTGGACCTTTAATTGGTTGAATTGATTTTTTTCGCCTGCCGTTTACCGTCCCAGGAATACCACTTATTGTAAATCTCGATCCCCAGCCCTGGAAGCTTATGGTACCAGTAAAAAATTATCTTGATGCTCTTAAAACTTATAAAGGGAAAGTTGGATGAGCCCTTAATATTAGATATCGTCAAGGAGCCAGAATAAATAGTACACATTCGTTGCAAAGTCATTTGCCACTTCGTCTATCCTTTCATCCCTTCAGACCTCGCTTTTATAAAAGTAATATTCCCAACTAATACATTAGCAGCAGTTAATGATTAGGGGGGTCGATTTCTCTGTGTATATGTGTAGAGGACAAGAGAAAAGAAATTCAGGAAAACATATATAAAAACGTTTCGAACTCGAAAGCCGTTGAATGACTTGAAATTCTTCCAGCCGTAATCAACGTTTGAATTGACAACCAAGCTACTAGCAGAACAAGAGGACTTCGTAAATTGGTAAATTTCAGTGTTTTATATATAATATAGTTGTATACTACAAGCACAATTTAAGTAAATGTGTAAATTCAAATGATCTATACTAACCATTTTATTGTAATTTTACCTTAACTGTATTCATTTATTTACTTACCATTACTACCTTTATTTTAGTTTTATTGTAATTTTACATTTTATTATAAAATGTAAGCTCTACTAGCAACCTGCTGTTTGAGGGCAAACCGTCAAACCGTTTGGTTAAATAAACTAAATAAATAAATAAGAGAGTGTTATTTCTCATATGTACTTCTTACTGAAGTTTTTAGGTGAAGGAATGTCCATTCGTTCTTGCTTCTAGAGCGAGTAGGACAAATATATATGGAGGTGAGCTGACATAATGCTCCCATCCAAGATATTTTTCCAAGGATAACGACAGTAGTTGGTAGAATTAGGCAATATGCAGAAAATGTAATTTGAGCTGCTAGAAACCGTTGCATGAAAAAACACAACAATCTTTACAGGGAATTTACTGCTACCGGCAAAAACTAATACATACAAAACTCTTCAATATATCCGATGCAAGCCACAAATTCCGCTTAGAATCATGCGTTTAAAAGAGGTGGGGGAGGGGAAGTAATGAAAAAAGGCGTTTGCTGTGGTTAGCTGAATCATGCCTATGGTATTTCAAAGTGATGGATAGTCCTAGGGTGTGGAAAGGCCACACAATCACACCCATTGTTGGTTCCAAAAATTTTAAGGCCTTTAAAGGGAGTGTTATGGTCCGAGAAAAATGTTTCAAAACAGGAACACAAAGTTTAGTTTCGGGCTGAATGGAAAAAGAGCCTCACCTAATGGAATTGGAAGCTAAATTTCAGTTCCTCTAGTATATGCATAGCGTTCTTGCATTCCGATATTTCATACTCCGAAACAGATAAAAGTGAAGGTGGAGAAACCCCGGATATGCACAACTTAATTTCTATGGTTAGATCTCCTTGGATTTAAATTAGGACAAAGGCGATACAGATTATAATACCTCAGTGTATAATTGTATCGCCTAAATAGTGTCTAAATCGGGTGTTTTCTAAAAGGACGGTTTGTTTGTTCACGCAAAAAACATCAGTTTTCAAGTTTAAAAAAAGCTTTATGGCCTTCTCGTCTGTCAGCTTTTGCGAAGTAGTTTTCAGCCTCGGGCTACTAGTTTTTCAAATTTTGAAGAATATAGAAGTTCATTAGAGACCACCATAAAACATCTCTTACTGCTGTACGCTTAAACCATTTTTTATGCTTTACTTTGCAAAAAACAAAAACCTTTATATACAAGGTTGTTAAAATTAAAGTATCCCTATGTAGAGCGCTCTGGAGCGAGTTCTAAGGCTCGTGCTGAAGAGAAATTTGGACAACAGGTACAATAAAGATTGCGCTCGCCATTTATTGGAGAAAAAAATTAGTTACATAATTTGTCACTGTATGGCGCGTAACTATCTTAGTTACAGTTACGCAAATTATTAGTTATATTAAAATTGCAAATTATTAGTTATACTAATAACTTATTAGTTATGCAAATAACTTACGTTATTTGCATAATCGTAAGTCATTGCCACAGGGCCACTACTCGGCTCTACTGTACTGTATAAAAGCAAAGCAGTCTCTTCAAAATCATACAGTAGATGTTTGCCTGCACTACAGCAGCAATGCCAACAACCTTGCAGGAAAAGGCGCCATTGGTGAAGCTGTACTCTCAGAACAGCAACAATGCAGTTGCTGCTATCAGAGAATTCCGGCATCAGAAGCGCATAAGGCCCACGTGCCTATCACTGTTTGTGCTGTCCGCAAAATGATTGCGAAATTTAAAGCGACAGGACATCTTTGTGTTCAACCAGGTAGAGGTCGAAAACGAGTGGACTCCTCTCGTGTTGAAGATATGGCTATGGCTTTCGTGGATTTATCAAATCAATCTCCATGTGGTAGCGCAAGTGTGCCAGCTGTTTCTCGTGAAGTGGACATGCTGTATTCTACTGTAAGGCTAGTAATGCGCCAGGTGTTGCGGTACTATCCTCACAAGATGCACATACTACAGAAGCTAAAGCACGGTGATGCAGATACGTATTCGTTTCACATACGCACTTCAGTTTCTGGCGCGAATGACAGTGGATATCACTTGGCCATGGAACATCCTTTGGAGTGATGAAGCCCACTTCTGCTTAAATAGACAAGTGAACACGCACAACTGTCGCATTTGGGCAACAGAAAACCCTCGAGTTATCCAAGAGATCCCGTTGTAGTCTCCAAAAGTGACATTTTTTTTTCATTTATTTACACACTCAAATATTATGTACAATCTAAAGAAACATATACAATAATTTATATACAATTTTATGTACATTTTCATTCTCATATAGAATTATCCTAGTGTATATATATTTTTTTGTTCGGAATACAGTTGAGGAAACAGCACAAAACACATGTTTGTGTCCTGGTATCAAGGATGGCCCCCTAGGCATATCCCATCTCCACCTAGTGGATCTGTACTGAATGTAGGACTTCTGCAAAGGAGCAGCCAACACCTGGACAGCTGCTGCCTGGTGCCTATCCCCAGGCACGAGTAGCCGGGTTTTGGTTTTTTTTATCCTCTTGCATGCCAAAGTGCACAAAATCCCGCACCCACTGGAGGTAGTGAAATACCAGTGGGTGCCAGCTATCCCGGTCCCAGGCTGCCCAGGCCTGGGAGCCCGCAAAAAAAAAAAAAAAAAAAAGAAGGACTGGAGCTCCAAAAACCCATCGAAGTCACACAGCCAAGACAGACATTTTTAAAGAACTCTGCAGTTTTCAATAGCATTATATATCAGTTACCCTATTAACTTTAGCATTAACAAGGAAATAAACTGTTAACATTGATTACACTATTTACATTCCAGTGAGATTTACCAGTCTCTCTGATCAGTTCTAGCAACAGAATTTGAAAATTATTTACAGTCGTTTTCACAGCAATATTAGTTGTTACTTACCAATAGTTTACATGTATTTCCGTTTTATACAATTGTAAAGACTGTCCAGTAGTCTAACTGTTCAGGAAATATATAGTTTGATTTAATTTCTTCCTTAGTAGAATCTCAGCTTGTAGAGTAAGGCTATAGAAGTTCCTCAAGGCGATCTAGAGGAACTCTTTCCATGTAGAGAGTTCACATAGTATTCCTGAGCTTTAGGCTATAGGAAATGAAACCTTAAAGGTTACCTATAAAGCGATTTATGCCATTCAACAAAATTTATACATCAGGGGACTTACCAGGAGAGGAAGTTCCCAGCATGTACTAAAGCACTCGCAGTAGCACTGAACATTCTTGCAGGTTTTCCTATAAGCGTAGTTATAAATATTCAGTCAGAAAGCAGAAATTGGAGTTTTTTGTGTTCAATAGACTTGATGGCATTTCAGATTACTGCAGGATTCATCTTATGGGGTGAAGATCTTATTTTATTTCATTTATTATTATTTTTTAAATAATATTTATAAGAGAGAAGCGTGCTCGGGTGCACAGAAGTATGGATGTTCTTAATTGTATGGTTAAGCAATTATTTACAATTCTTCAAGGTTCCTAATAATTTAGGCCCGTTTATACACAAAGCTTCTTGGTGAGCCGTCCAGCATCACTTAGAGGAGAGGCCGACCGGGCTAGCCGAGTGGGTAAAGTACCTGCCCGGCAACCCAAAGATCGCGGGTTCGATTCCCGCCTCGGGCTTGGATCAAAGTACTGCAAAAACCTTGGGAGGTGCAATATGGCCACAGAAGCCGATGCGCCAACAACTACCAAATCAAAAAAAAAAAAAAAAAAAAAAACTTAGAGGAGAAAGGGGTCTACCTATCATTTCCTGTTGCGTTGATGGGTACCTTCCGATATGTTCTTCCCAAAAGTAAGTTAATCTGGATCATTATGACTCCGCAGTAGAGTTTCTAGTCGCAAGCCTTTTCTCGAAAACTGCCGCAGAGAACTGTTGAAATGTAGTGAAAACATCAGAATTTTCAATGAGCAGATGTACATTATTTTCTGAGAGATTATTTATTTTACTCAGCAGTACCTGTCTTTCATTCAGATATTCATTACGTTCAAAGAGAACGTGCTGCCATGTCTCAGGTGCACCGCAGTGACAGAAAGGGTCAGGGTCAAGGCCCCTTTCAAAAAGTTTAGCCCTGAGCGACCCGTGGCCAGTCATTAAATATGATGTCGTCATGCTAGGCATAAACTATTTTGAGACTGTGGGTAATGATGCGAATTCAACATTTGAGATGTATCTTCGTGTGACCTCACCATGTTCACTTTGAGCCCATCTTTGCTGCCAAACAGCAATGAGTTCCTTCCAGAGTCTTCGTTTTTCCTCTTTTATTCTGTTCGCAAGGACAGAATGCATATGCGATGCATATGCAATGTTAAAAATATTTACAGAAATTCCTTTTTTGAGATTATATCTCCTACAGGGGTATGATCTACAAAGATCCAGAGACAAGGTTCCTGCTAGAACGTGTAGAGCATTATTCGACACCGTCCTAGAAGCTTGAAGAAGAGTCAGCAACACCGAACGCTGTAATGAAAGTTTAGTCCTAATCTTAGTTTTTGAGACCCTCCAAAACCAAACACCTGCTGCGTACGCAGAAATTGATAGGAAGATAGTCTTTTTACTATAAGACTGTCTTTTTGCTAAAACCCCATTATTTTCTGGAAATCCTTGCAATTCCAGCCGTGAAGTTTTTTAATTTTCTCAGAAATTTGGATACGTGAGTATGAAAGTTTAGTTTGTCATCGATTGTAAGTCCGAAGTACTTGGTGCTGGATACGTAGGGAATCTGTGAACCATTTAGGATAACTCTGTAGGGGATTTGTGAACCATTTAGGATAACTCTGGGAGAACTGCCATAATTGAACTGCTTTCGAAAAACCATGAAACTAGTTTTTGTAGGGGAAATTGAGCTTATTTAGATTGGCCCAGTTGGATAAATCATCCAATATTGTTTGGATCTTTTGTTCCAAAATTGATCTCGACCTTCCAGTAACGCCGACCGCCAAGTCGTCTGCATATGCAATTTAGGCAATCCCCATTTTTCTTTGTCAGCCATTGGTCTAAGACTGCATTCCAGAGGAGAGGCCGCAGGACTGAACCCTGCGGGCACCCTCTGGAAGCAGTCGTGCTGTAAGTCAGATGTTTGGCACAAACCTTGATCTGTCTGTCTTGGAAGTATGATCTCATAGTTTGGTAGATATGATTATCACACATGACTGAACGTAACGACCCGAGGGCGCTCTCCCACCAGAGGGAGTCGAAAGCGCCCTCGAAGTCCACGAACACCACCAAGACATACTTGCTGTGAGAATCCTGGATGTATTTCAGAAGAGAGATTATAGTGTCTTCGGTCGAGTGACCCTTTCTGAATCCGTGTTGATGGTCTGAGCACAATTGTTGGTCCGATAACATGCTTGCAATTCTGGGAGAAACTAATCTCTCAAAAAGTTTCCCTAAATTGGCCAGGAGGGATATTGGTCTGTACGCCCTTGGGTTTGTATTGACTTTTCCAGGTTTATATAAAATTTTCAGTATAGCTGGTTTCCAGTGTTTGGGAAAAATCCCTCGAGGAAGCATTTATTGAACACATTCAGTAGGATATTGGGAAAGAGTTTAAAAAATTTCACAATTAAAAAATTCTCTAGCAAGTCAATGCCAGGGCATTTTTTCTTATTGAGTTTAGCAGTAGCAGCTCCTAGTTCCACTAGAGTAAAAAGGCAAACATCGGTAGATCCAACATAATTCTGGTTTTTCCTCCTGATCTCTGCCTGTTCTGGAGTATCACAGTGAGGCAGATCATTTGGAAACAAATTAGCAACGATCGTTCCAACAGTAGAGTGCCAGTCTGTTGTTTCTAGGTTATTACTAATTACAGTCTGATAGATATCTCCACTTATCACTTTATTCCTCATTATTTTATATATGATCCCCCAGGGGTTGGTGTTCCCAACGTCCTTGACCAAGTTTTGCCAACAGGTCCTCTTACCTTCATTCGCAAAAGGCATTGGACACTAGTGTGAAACTATACGAATTTTACTTTCCTTTCCTTTCCTTAAACTGTAAGTGCTTCCGATTCGTTCACCCAGTCCCCGACCCGAATTACTTTGTCTAGGCTTCTTCTATCTGCGCGGTAACAATGTGAATACTGGTGCATTTACTATTATATTTTCTTATCCTCGGGACATTTTAAAATCTATGAAGGGTGCAAATTAGTTTTTTAAATTCTTCTTACAATTATTATCATTCATCTTTGCAACATCTAATTCGTTCAATTACAGAGATAACTGCAAGGCACTTAAATACAGTATATGTTAATTTGACAAATTAATTACGACCGGGACAAACTCGAAGGATAAAGCTGTGTCAGAATACATGTTACTGGAAAAAAAAAACACCATTGATAACACTAATTGCCCAACACTGTTTATTTACATTTAACATCCGCGTGAAGTGTCGGGTTCGTTAACACCGATACTACTAGTTCATTCATCTCGTTATTTCCTTTCGTATAATTCGCAGACGGGAGTGAATCAAGGCCAGAAAACACTAACAGCCAAAAGCCAGCAAGAAAATTAGTTGTATCAAAATATGCTTATGAGGAGAATAAGCAGCTGTATTAATATTGCATTAGTTATGATATAAGAGGATTTCTAAGTAATGAGAATTACATTATGGCCACACAGCTGCAGCTTTAATTATGGGCGATGTCATACGTTTGACTGCTGCAAGCCGTCAAAATAACAGGAAGAGGTCTAAATTTGGTGTACCGGCCCTGTCTGACTATCCTTCACGGCGTCTCGTATAACTGATAGCATCCGTAGTCCAGGTGGCCAGCAGAGCAGTCTGGGCCTCGAAGCATACGTGGATAAACAATTCGAGATGAATCACGCTGATAACGTGTTGGTAACATCATACATCGATTAAAGCTTTAAAAAAAATTGTGAATTTCGATATACATATATTAAAATCATCTCGTTAAAGCGAACCTCTCGGAGATAAAAGAAAACACTTCTTTTTATTGAAATTTCGTTATAATTAATGTCATTTTAAAATATTCATTTATAGAATTTATTTGTATAAGTAAATAGTAATATTTGCTTTATTTTACTTAAACATCGACTGTAAAATCAATAAAAAATAAACAAAACGGAGAAATACGTGTACTAAAAAATTAATCTTTTTTTTTTTTTTTTTTGATTCCGAGAATTTATTTCTATCGTTTGGAAAGCATATTTTATTTATACGAAATACCCATATTAAGAAATTCGACTCAGTAGAATATACCTTATTGTTGCTTTTTACATATTAATATGTCAATTTTGTTTTCAATGCTTAACTTTTCCCTCGTTAATATGCAAAGTTCAACTTTACCTAATCGAAAATGTGGGTGCTGCAAGGATTAAAAAAAAAAAGAAGACAAAAATCATTCAGAGAGATGTGTAAACCATTGTAAAGGGCTTGATAATGATTTTCTCCACTTGAAGGCTTCTATAGCCGTAATTACATCGGCTACACACAGTGCCAGTCATAATTTTCCAAGAAAGTGTTTCTTTTGTTGAAATACGCCGGTACATTTTAAGCATAGGTAGACTGAAAATAATTTTTTGTACTAAATTTTTCGTCAAAACCGTATCGTTCAAACTCGACTTTAAGAAGCACTAATAATAGAAAGCTCGGCTGATATCTGTACATCTTTTTGTTGTGGTGAAATTTTCGTTAAAATGTACGGTATTACTGTAACACGATTTTACTGCACAGCATATCAGGGCAGCAGAAGATAAATGATTTACACACAAAATTGGAAATGTATTATGAATGGACGGTAACTGTTTACCACAAGTACTTTAACTAGGATAGAGAAAAGTGGAAAAATCATAAATGCCAATCTAAATGAATAATATCTATGAAAACATCTGCAGAGAAGACATGTACAGCATACGACTGAAACTGGAACCGTATCAGATGAAGTGCAGCGAATTGGTGAGAGGGGGTTCACTGTTATGAGCACTCCGATCTTAGGAAGGAATTAATACCAGGGTCGCCGAATCTAAATGTATTGAATCCTACATGTGAACAACTTCTGATAGGAAAAGAGGCATATTTCAAATCCTTCAGAGTTTGCCGTCCAGGTATTTCGGAGACGGTTAATCCTGGTGCAAATAGAGGAGCAAAGAAATTAATTGTTGCATAATGAGGTCTTGTGGCTGACTGGAAAACAGGTTGGCTGATCATTACAATGGATTTCAAGATTTCAACAGAGTAGGCGCAGGATGTACGGTACCGTTCTAATTATAGGTGGGAGCTTACCCTTTGCGGACAATGACGCCCAAAGCGTTTCAGCGAAAAAGACACCTTGGAGGGTTCTTGTGCGGATACTTTGGACATTGTTGCCTACTTTGAATGGATGTACCCCATTCTCTGTACGATACTATGAATTGTATCTGTAATACTGTATATATGGTATTGTAAATATACGGCAGTGTTACCCGAATTTGGCAGGGACCGCCTCGTACAATAAATAAATTAAAAAAAAAAAAAATGCTCTCCCCTTTGGATAGTAAATATGATCGAAGGATTAAGAGTTATTATCAAAGGATTATACTGTTACAGAATAAAACTGTTACTTTGTTATTGTGCTATCCGTGATATGCAACTCTCAGAAAGGGACAGGGCACATTACAAACAAAAAACTTCTCACGCGCACATATACTACAACAATAAACATATCATTACCAAAAAATTTTTCGCGTGGTTACAATCAAACAAACAGAAAATCACAACTGTATTAACCACCTTATTGATTATAAGCAAAAAGGCGCTACGTGCTCTGGATTTATATTAATACTAATAAATTATTGGCACAATAATTTATTAATATTAATACCTTATTGATTATTTTGCTAGTAATTATGACCGCAGTAATCATGTCCAGTTTCTATAGATGAGCGCTTCTAATCCGCCGCCCTACCGACTTCACCCTCGGAATTTTTTTTTTTCTTTTTAATCAGCTGAATTTGCAATTTTTAATGTGTTCGCCGTAAATTAGAGGTGTTCTTTCCGGCGCTGCAGCAGCTGCACTCCACGTGATTAGTCACTCATCCATCTCACCAACTTGACATATTAACCTCCTCGCACGTCCGAATGTACACAACCTCTGCCAGAAATCACCACTGCATTATATCAGTTGCCTTTTCGCTATTTTCTTTCCATTCCTTTAGACACCAGCATCAATCTTCTTCTTGACAGGGTCTACCAGAATGCAAGAAACTCGATTTACTGCTCTTATGGTCCTCACAAAGATGGAGATTTAGGAGATGGCTAGAGAATGTATAAAGAAATGGACAAGACTCGGAGAGGGAAAAAGTATTATTACATCATAGGAATGAAGAAGCCGTCTAAAATCGGCGGTATCGTCAAACATTCACAATATTGTAATTATCACCTTTTTACAGGAAGACAATGATATACGTACGTAATTTTACCAAAGAAATCAGTGAATGAAGCTATAGAAAACTTTCAGTCTCATCAAGTTTACTATGGAGAAATTCCATTGTTCACATAAGTTGCGTATTTCGTGAAAGCAGAAAGATGGGGTTAATTACGACTTGACTACAAAATTTTTCACGTGGTTAAATCGTTGGAATCTAGCAATTTCACTTAACACACGACATATAAATATCCACTTATTATATTTTTATTATTAAATGCATATATTTACTATAAGGTAATCTCCTAAACGGCGTCTCGCTAGGAGGATTATCTTGCATAATGTAGCCGAGTGATCAGGAACGAGAGTGCAGTAGCACACTCTCTTTGAGTGGACCGTGGTTCAAGTCTGCATGACTGCAAAATACGGTTAAAGATTGTATTCATGATTTACTGTAAACGCCTCTGACCTAGTGGTCGTGTCAGAGTATAAGCAAGAACAACTGCTCGATATAGAACTGTTTACATTAGCATACGGAAAAATTTCAGAGCTGCAAGGCTCAATAACTTCCACGATTTTTCAATATATTAAAAAAATAAGAGATTACCTCAAATCTTTCTCGTGGAATGCTTCCAGTCAATTCTCTCCAAATGTAACGAATAAAATAAGATGAAAAAACGAATTAATGAATTCCCTCACTCATAGAGATACGACCAAATTCGACGCGCAACGGAATCGAAAGCCGAGACCCCCAACCCGACCCCTAAACACATCAAACCACCGCAGCAAGACCATGAGTCTTGCTGAGGTGGTTTTATTCGTCGCACATTGATAGAATTTTCGTGTAGTTTCATTTGAAGCGTTTCAGTGATCAATAATTTTATGTAATTGTGTTGTATGTTTAAAATTTCCGCTTTCATTGAATAGGAATACGTGACCATCATTGACCGCATGAAAGGCCAGCTCCGACACGTTTGCCCGCGATGTCCGGACGGAAGCAGCTTGTTGCTTGACACGTAAATCTAAAGTACAAGGAGTGGACCCCTCGTACGATGAATCACGCTGACTACACGAAATCTTGTATAGCTCCATAATATATTAAAAAAAAAAAAAAAAAAAATCACACAGTTCTTCCTTCTTTCTCGGCACAGGTAAACGATCTTGTATACAAGATATCGTGTAGTCAGTGTGATTCATGGTACGAGGGGTCCACTCGCTATACTTTAGATTTACGTGTCAAGCAACATGCTGCTTCCGTCCGCATATCGAGCGCAAACGCGTCGGAGATGGCCTTTCATACAGTCAATGATGGTCACGTATTCCTATTCAATGAAACGGAAATTTTAAACATACAACACAATTACATAAAATTATTGATCGCTGAAACGCTTGAAATGAAACTACACGAAAATTCAATCAACGTGCGATGTGTTTCGGGGTTGGGGCTCTCGGCTTTCGATTCCGTTGCGCGCCGAATTTGGCCGTATCTCTATGAGTGAGGGAATTCATTAATTCGTTTTTTCATCTTATTTTATTCGTTACATTTGGAGAGAATTGACTGGAAGCATTCCACGAAAAAGATTGAGGTAATCTCTTTTTTTTTTTAAATATATTAGCATAAGTGTACTAAACTTTGATCTTTAAAATCCATGAATAAATTACAATTTGAATTACAACGTGTACAGGGTAATATAGATTAAAAGAAGGCGAAGCAGCTCAATGTTCTTCCTGCAGCATTCCTGGTGTGCATTCATGTAGCACTTCATCAGTTGTGCTTGGGAGGACGGTTGGGAGTCGGGTCCGATTCTGTGGTAAATCGCAGCAACACCATCCGTAGCTCAACCGCAGAAACAGCCGCAATTACTAGCAGAATAACCAATAAGGTAGTTAATTTAGTTGTGACTTTCTGTCTGTTTGATTGTTAATTATTGGATGATGCACAGGTTGTAAACGCATAATTTCACAAGAAAATGCTGAAGTCACGACAATCTAAAAACGGTGATAGAATGGGATGAACTACTGAAAAAGAGATAGGTATGAGGCTTTTTAGAATGTACTGGATGGACAACTTGAGGTTCTGTGTTCCTACAAACTTTTCTATAATCGCCCACATAACCACAAGGGTTTTTAACTCTGAAAATGGTGAGGCGCCGGAGATATGCAAGACCTTAATCACATATCACATCCTCCCATGTCTTCTTTCTAACTTTTCCTGACTCAAAACCAAAATTCTCATTAATGATATCGCTTGTTACAGTGAGAGCTAGTGATACACTGCATCCAATAATTGTGTACCCGCTTCTTATATCCCCTCGCCAGTAGCACAGTTGTTATAATCACCGTCCTTGCATATCAGACAGAGAAAGCCTCGGTTCGAATTTTTATGAGATTTTTCCAGTTGTGAAAAAAACTCATAAAAATTTCTCGTGTCTCAGAAGATGGTCGCATGATTTTTTCTCCCAGAAAATCGGGTTTTTTGTCCAACAAACACCAAACCAATCGAAGAATACACGCAGTTACAGACATAATATACTGATGCTTCATAGTCTTAGTTGCTTAACACACAAAATTATATAGTCTCTGGTACCTTCCTCTGTTGGTACCAGAGACTATAATTTTCCTTACACCGAATTATTTGTTAACTGTTTTCTGTATTCTTCCTAAACTGAGCATCATTCCCTCTTGTATCTTTGCTTCACTTCCTACAAGCATTACATAACTAAACAGATTTGATCCCTGTTCTGGTGTGATGTCCCACCACTCCTCTAAGAACGGAGATTTGAATTAGACAGTGTTACTTTCGATTCTAGCTGTGGCGTTGCCTCTGTATGCCTAAATGCCTTTCAACTTCTTCAGACTCAGGACTGTTTGTAGATCAACTTTTGTCCCACTAGCGCTCTGCAAATCTCTTATACAGCTATAATGTGTCTTCTGGTTCTCCCGTGAATACGCTTGAGCAGTATTGGCCAGCCTTACCCTATAGTTAGCTCTCTATGGCAGTCTAGTCGGCACAATGCATCGGCGTTTGCCCTCGTAGGTAGCACAGTTGGAAGGATCGTCGGACAACCCACACCAGGTGGAGAAGACCTGAGTTCGAATCTCGTCGATGACGAGACGAATTTCTGGGTATTTTTAACAAAGTGGCCAAGTTAGTCGGTCTCAGGTAGAATGGTTTTTTTCTCTCCCGGAAACTCGGGTTTTTCGTCTCGCAAACAGAAAATCTATCTCAGAACACACGCAATTTACAGACAATATATACGAAGCAACATGGCCTTAGTTGCCGATGCTGCTAAAACCCAATAACAACAACGACATCGGCGTGTGCCTTTGGTTTGGCAAGGTCTAGGTTCGATTCCCGCCCATGAGTGGAGAGATTACCAACGTCCTCTTCAATCGAAACTAATTAGTACACCTCAGGTGGAGGGACATGTAGCCATGTATAGTATCTTATGTAGGGCGGTTTCGGAACACTAGTTCAACTCCGCCTTAGTACACTGACGAATATAGATCTCTGTAAAATGCCAGAAATATATGTAATGTTATTAGCATAGGCACATGATGCAAGAAAGCAAGCGTATATAGAATCAGCCAAAAAAAAAAAAAAATCTTCTAATTTCACCCATCCACTTGCTCCAAATGTTTGTCTAGTTCTCTCTTGAATCTATTTAAGCTATCAACTTCTACAACGACAGATGGAAGCTTGTTCCAGCAATCAAGCACACGCTGGCTAAACGCAAACTTCTGCACATCTATCCTAAAACTGTCTTTCCTCAATTTGAATTTATGCCCTCTCAGGTGATTATTCTGAGCAAGAGGAAGAATCCCATCAGCACTGAGCATGCTCAAACCATTCAAGGCTTTATACACCTCGATCAGATCACCTCGCAGGTGCCTAGTCTCCAGACACTTTAATTTGCAAAACTTAAGCCTTTCTTCGTAAGAGAAACCCTTTGTTCCATTCACTAATCTTGTTGCTCTTCTCTGCACTCGCTCCAGCAGCTCTACATGCTTCCTAAATTGAGGCGTCCAGACCTGTATATAGCACTCAAGGTGTAGCCTGGCCATTGCCTTGTACAAGGGATTAATCACCTCCTTATCCCTGCTAGAAAAATTCCTGTATATCATTGACAAGACACCATGAGCTACTCTTGCAGACCGTCTGCACTGCTCAGAAAACTTCATATCTGCAGCGTGTGCTGTTTAGTTGTTTCTGGCCTGTTTGCCACAGAAAATGATCACCTGGAAAGCCTGCCCAGTGCCCGTCTACACTACGAGGTGGGCCAAAACTAAGCGCGAATCGCTGTGGACCTCAACCTATCCTGTACTGAATGCCCAAAGCGACTTTGAGATCATTCAAAAAAATAAAAGTTAATTAATTAAAAATAATAATAAAATAAAATAAAATAATAATAATGAAAAAAAAAAAAAAAAAAAAAAACGTATCCACGGTGGAGTGCAAGGCCAGTGGATACCAGCTATCTCGTACCCAGGAGCCCAAACTCAGGCAGTACCTCAAAAAAAGAAAAAAGAAAATAATAATAAAATAAGGAGGCGAGCAAAAAAAAGAAAGAAAAAAAATTAAATCGATTGGTTGATGAAGTGTTCTTGTTTATACTCTGGCATGACTACCAGGTCAGTGGAGTTTACAATAAATCAGTCAATACAAATTTTAATCGTATTTAGTAGTCACGGGCTTGAAACCGGTCCATTCAAAGAGCGTATACTACTGCACTTGCGCTCCTGATCACTCGGTTACGTCAAGGCTTGATCAGAGAATGGCAATCCCGAACCCAGGAGCCCCAACCCCGGCATCAGCAAAATCCCACCGCAAGCACAAGGCCAGGAAGGCGAAGAAACAAAAAGGGAGGATTTACACACACACACTTTTTTCCCCTACCTTTCACAGATTCTGTGAAGAGTTCAGATTGGAGATATCGAAACTGCCCTTTAAGAAGGCAACGCAGATATCCTGAATTAGGCCATATTAATTGCACACATAACATTTAATTCTTTAATCCTCTTCATCATTTTTTTTTAATTGCCTTTACGGCGACTTTCCACGACGGCAAGATCTGGCGCCTTACACATATTAATTTCTCCTTCATTCAGTTCAACGCCTGTTTTGTGTGTTCTAACTTATTTTGCCCACTCTCTGTCCTCAATCGGTTCTCAGCATCTTGCTTTGGATATTATTTCGAACTAAACTATCTGTTAGCCTATACGTTTCCAGCCCAACTATGCAAATTTTCCATTCTTGGATTCTTTGAGAAAGAATCCTCAACCTATTTCACTAATAACCCATTTTCCTACAGTTTTACTGAGAGCTAAAAAAAAAAAAAAAATAAATGAATAAAATAAAAAACTCTGGATATTATGGATTAGCCTTGCTACCATTCATTCTTCTAGCATTACTCCAAGTTATTACAGTTATCTAAATTAACTCTCGTTATGCGTGGCAGCCATCAGACATACTAAACTCCACGCAACTGCCTGTAATATTCATATTCGTTACCACATCTAGAGAATTCAGGTTTTATGGATTCAATACATAAGAGTCAGTTCTGGCGCCACCGTAAAGGAACTTCGTCTGTCTCACTAGGTATTGTTCTTTCGTCTGTCTCGCTAGGTCAATACGGATTATTTTAATTTAAATACGGATTATTTTAATCCGTATTGACCAGGCCAATACGGATTAAAATAAGATTCAAATATCCTGGGTGCATGCTGATTAGTTGTAGGAGATGATTCTCGTGAATATTTAGAATTAAGTGAGGAAAACGTTAGACGTAAACAATAACAGATCAGTTTTTAAATGGCACAGATGAAAGCACACACAGTATTGATTTATCAAGAAAAAATTCTATGTGCTGGTCGGTATCCCATCCTTTACATCAATACCGAAAGATTGGGTACAATGACACTTAATCTTATCGCATTAACTGAATAATCATATCTCGTAAAATGAAAATGGTCAGCAAATAAAACGAGCAGAATAAACCCTTAACACAGTAGTTTTCAACCGGGGTGCTGCAACAACATTCCAGGGGTGCCACGTAATAAGTTGCTTAAACTTATTATTTTTTAATTTATGTTTATTTCATTATAAAAAGGTGTACAGTATATTTTTAATTCTGTGGTGATCTATAATTGATGTTTACTTAGTATCTCTATATAAAGAATAAAACTATATACTGTATATATATATATATAATTTATATTATGAAATATAATTTTTATAATTATATTATTGTAATATCATATAACGTATATATTTTTTAATATTATATATATATATATATATATATACACACACACGGATATATACAGAGAGAGAATAGGATCTAACAGGCAGAAAATTGAGTAGGGGTGCCGCAAACTTTTTTACTTGTGACTTGGCGATACTAATACGATACTGTGATAACAATCCTGCCTACTGTCTTTCAAAGAATATTAATTTTTAATTTTAAAATAAACAAACCAGTTTTCAATTTTAATTTATCACCACTACAATTTAGAGGTCTGCCATTCCTGTTACGGTGCCAAAAAAAAATAAAATAAATAAATAAATAACATAAGTAGTCCTCTAAAAAAAAAAACTTATGGAAGACGAGGACCAAGGTTCTCGTCCTTCGTGAGTTAGAGAACTCCCTTCAGTCTTTCGTCCTCCGTCTTGATAGATTTCATTCCCGTCTGTCTGATTTCCCACAGAAACTCTACTTCAACACCATCACTGCATTATATCAATTGCCATTTACCGCTCTTCTCCTCTCATCAGTTGCACTATGAATCACTATCAAGCTGCTTTCTTTCACGGGTTCATCACATCACAACTTCTGTTTTCAGTCTCAATTTTCTATCAGTCCTCAATTACTGTATCTTTTATCCTCTGCAGTTTTTGCCAATGACGGGAATATTTTGTTCTCAGGTATCGCTTGGGAAACAGACCGTGACAAGGGTTACATGAAATGTTCACAAAATTGGCGTAACCGGATTAAGTTGGAAGACAATGATACCGTACCACACACTTTTACAAAAGATTCATCTGGTATTGTAGGCTGAAGTTGTGGGAAACTTCACACAACTGACGAGAGGAGAAGAGTGGTAAATGGCAGCTGATATAATTCTCATTGTATAACGATTACATTATTCATCTCCCATATAAATTGACACATCTTAACATCGCAAGATGTGTCAAAAGTGATTATTCTTTGACACATCCTTGCCAATGCCAGATGTGCCCAGAATTGCCCAGTTGATCGATCATAATAAAGTTTCTCACGCTGACAAATTGCTGAACAACACAGCAATTATTCTTCGTACATATGTGCTCGTGTGTGTGTGTCTCATAATACACACAAGTAACCGTTAATCATATTAGCAGTCATAATACACACAAGTAACAGTTAATCATATTAGCAGTCATAATATACACAAGTGACAGTTAATCATATTAGCAGTCATAATACACACAAGTGACAGTTAATCATATTAGCAGTCATAATACATTAATAGCAGTTAATGCCAGTAATTTTTTTCGTATATTTCGAACAGCCCAGGATGAGCTTTGGCCTGTTCGAACATAACCCCTAGCTTAAAGCACTATTTATAGTTTTGTGCTTTGTCATTTTTCTTTTGAAAACTAAACAAAACAAAAATAAATCTTTCTGTTTATACTCCGGGACGACCACACGGTCACAGAAGTTCACAAGACAGAATACAAGAAACACAGTATTTAGCAGTCACGGAATTTATCTCCGGTCGCTCAAAGCATGTGTACTGATGCACACCGGCGCTGACCACTCGGCTACTCTTCACATCACGTGTCAATACGGATGTCTGTAAGCGGGTGTTTCAGGAGGGCTCGTTGTGAATTCGCAGATCATGAATTCAACAGACATTATTTAGGTTGTTTCTTTTTTTCGGTATTACATCGAAGCGATTTTAATACTTGATTAATTAATTAAGTAATCAATTAATTGATTATTGGAGGTACAGTATCTCCAGTCTGCACTGTTCACTGAATCACCAGAATCTGAACTAGAGTGGAAAATAAAAAGGTATTAACGGTACTAAAGCGTGCATGCATAAACGTTTATGATTATTATTTTATCGAGATCCCATAAATCCTTGTTCATTGACATGTTTTTCACAGGCTCTATAAATGTTCGAATCTTTTCCAGTCTGTGGGGTTCATCACTGATTTAGAGTTTTTACAAATTACTTTGAAAATTTTCACTTTTTCCCAAAAACAGAGAGGGATACTGGTATCAGTGTCTGCTTTTAGGCACCTTGCATCAGCGTTGTCTCAAAACGTGGTTGTGCCTTATGTTAGAAGCGGCTGGCTATAAAGTGCTGTTGACACACACACACATTCGCGGACTGGTGCAAGATTTTGTTTACCGCGTGAACTTTCCATAACTTCCATTAGAGGAGCTCTCCCTGATCGTTACTGAGCAGACTGTGTGCGCATCCAGTACTTGTCGAGCTAGTGTTGCGTGAAGAGGGTTTATTTTAGCCGCGTGTCACTGACGATCGTTTTGAAGCAAGTATCATGTCGGACATACTGATTGAACAGCGATATGTGATTCGTTATTGTGTCAGACGAGGCTTAAATGAATCGGAAACAGTTAAAGAGATGAATGAAGCATATGGTAATGAGTGACTTGGTAGGATGGCCATATTCCGGTGTGATCGAACTTTCCGGTGTGAAGTGGTTTCTCTATCAAGACAATGCCAGGGCCCATAGGGCTAATATTGTGCAGGCAGTGATCACTGCCATAGTTGCCGAAGTTCTGCCACATCCCCCTTATTCACTGGACTTAGCCCCGTGTGATTTCTTCCTGTTTCCACATTTGTAGAAAGCTCTGAAAAGCAAGCGTTTCGCGCCCGACACAACGATGCTTGCAGAGCCACAACGCATTTAATGCGTGGGAAGGATAGTGGCGAAAGTGTCAAGTTCAAGGGAGAGTATTTCGAGAAGGAGAAATCCACAGAAGGTGACAGCTAAGTCAGATGATGACAGCTGAGATGAGATCTTGCACTTCCGCGAATTAAATGATTATCCGCTCGTATATATGCACAGATCTAAATAATTAATAATAATAATAATATCTTTTATTAACATAAATTGTATACAATAGTGATCCCTTACACAGAAAGCCAGAGGAATCTTACAATTCGTTGTTTATACAAGTGATTTTGTTTTATAATAGGGGAAAAAATGAAATAAAATAATAATAATAACTAAATAATAATTAATAGATAAAAACAAAGATGATAATCAAAATGTAAAAATGAAGTAGTAATTACAGCGAAAAAGAACTACAAGTTGAGCAGAACATGAAATGACATCGGCTAACTAAGATCGGCACTTACATAAATGTCCTTTACAAACAGCAAGATATGACAAGATGCCATCGCGATAGGCCTTGTCTATAGACCACAGGTCGATGTCGATGTTGAGCGAGTTGAGAGTGTCCAGAGTCACATTAGGGAAGTGTCGCTTGAAATTCTGTAACCGCTGGAGCCTTGAGCACAAGGAGGGGGTACTACGGAGATGTCTGCCTGGCAAACGCCAACCAACCGTGTTGCAGATGTTGATGTGATCCTGCTTAGCTGAGCACAGATGAAGGAATGACTTTATTTTTAGCACATGGGCTCTGTGAACCATGGGCGTATATTGCAGGTTGCAGCAGAGAGTAGATTTAGATGTTGTGTAGATCTGGTGCGACCACAAGTTGGCCCACTTCAGTACCCAGAATTCGAGGCCCCACAGTTTCCTGAGGCTAGTGGGTGGTGCCGCCAACCAAACTTCCATAGCATAGGAGAGCACACTACAGAAGTAAGTTGCAAGGTATTTCTTGATTATTTGCTTATTGTGCGTTTTGCACAGATCAATTTTCATTCCCCAGAACGCTCTCAGGGCTTTGAAATACTGAGTTTGGATTTGTTTTTTTTATAGGTGAGGTTGGCATCAAGGATTACTCCTAGGAATTTGACACTGTCTGTGGGAGTCAGAACATTTCCTGCCAATTCCGGAAATAGAGAAGATGCAGTACCAGCAGAAGTCATCCGACTTGGCGTAAAGATGAGATAGTTTGACTTCTCTGGATTGACTGGCAGGCCAAAAAATTTGGAATACTTACAGAATGTATTTAGGTAGCTGTTTACAGATTCAGAGGAGATTTGTCTTTCTTGCGAATCACCAACATGGCGTTTGCATGGCAAGTAGCATACAATATCATCAGCATACGATAGGAAAGCTGAAATTTGATCCATTAGTGGAACGAATATTGCTGCAAACAGTAAGGCTGAACCACCTTGTGGGATCCCTACTTCGAAGCTTTTAGTGACTGTAAAGCCATCGCCTTTGAAGTGAAGCATTCTCCTAGATAGCAAATTATTGAGGATCCTCAATATTTCCGGATATCCCGTAGAATCTCTCAAGTAAGGCAAGAAGGAGTGTATTTGGACTGAGTCGAAAGCAGATTTCATGTCCATTATACAATATGTCGAAATTATTAATATTAAAAATCAGCGTGCGTGTTTTTAAATTTGGCATTACTAATTTAATCACCAGCGACTGCTATTGTCTTATGCCGTTGTTGTTTGGTTTTTTAGGAGCATTAACAACTAAGGCCATATTGCTCCGGGGATATGCGCTGGTCATTCCCTGACCTTTCCGCATCCTCCGTATTTGGTGGTCACGGGCTCGAACCCCGGTCTAATCAAGAAGCGTGTGCTACGCACTGCCGCTCCTGCCCACGGAGGCGCCTTATGCCGTTGTACTTAGTGGAGTTGGAGGATCTGACTATCTGTACGGTAATAAATGGACCGACAAGTAAGCAGGGCCTGTAGGAACTTCAGCAAATTTCCTTTTATTTGGAAGGTGTGTTGGAGCACATGAAGTAAGGCATGTACATCCAGACTATCGAAGACTGCTTTTATATCGGCATAAATTATTGCAATTTCCTTTCTGACTTGGAAAGCATTTAGTATCGCGGCTTGAACTGTGAGGAGGTTAGTAAAAATAAATTTTCTGTTTTACTCCGGGACGACCAAACAGTCAGAGGAGTTAACAAGATAGACAGAATACAAGAAACAGCACCGTATTCAGCAGTCACGGGCTTGAACCCCGGTCACTCAAGGCACGTGTACTTATGCACCCGCGCGCCTGATCACTAGGCTACGGGTTAGTAGGGTCATAGGCTGTTGTTGTTGTTTGTTATTTGGTTTTTAGGAGCATTAGCAACTAAGGCCATATTGCTCCGGGGTCATAGGCATGGTCAGTGTCACAATCTTCCAGTACGTCTCAGGAAGTTCCAGAGGCAGCTTCAAGCCATTGAGATGTATCCAGAAATTTAAGAGAAATTGCCTTATTAGAAAACAGGCCTTGGGCGTCGGGCTGCATATTACTATCATTTCTTATCACAATCGACAAACTGGTTAAGTTAGACGTCATTGTCCTCATGAGGTACTGATATATTAGAATGCTGCCAATTCTGAGTTTCAATTTCTAGCGAAGGAATTATACGGTTGATAACACTAGCTTCTGGAACTGGTTGAACACAACTCTTCATGTGTTGACGAGTTTGGGTGCCTTTAGTATCATGACCATTACGTGACCTCACGCTTGGTTGATATGATGTGTGTGAATTGACCCTGGGGGTATTCGCCATCGTACCCTGATTGTCGTGATCTTCAGAGAGTTTTAATAATTTGGCTTTGACTAGAGACATTAGTTGACTATCTAGAGAGTTGATTATTAGATGCCTTATTTCAGTGGTCTCAAACTGGCGGGCCGCATCCGGCCGCCCGAAACAATTTTACACCGCCCGCAAATACATTTCAATTATGTATTTGTTGTAAATACGGTGCTTATATTCACTCTCATTTTGTTAAAAAAAAAAAAAAAAAAAAAATTCCGGTCCGTCAGCTGCTTTCAGATCGTGCATTCGGCCCGCATGCAATTTGAGTTTAAGACCACTGCCTTATTTCGTTCGCGATGAGTTCTAGTTTTTGGTCGTCTAGGCGGAGGAACGTATTATTATCTGGTTGTTGGTACTCAGCTTTTTCTTTGGTTCCTAGGCAAGGTTCCGCAGCCGAGTTTGATATTTCACTTGGGGCGTCTAGACTCGCGCTGTTATTTATTTGGTTGTATTCATTTAAATTTACATTTAGAACATATTTCCCCTGTTAGAAGCAGTATCAGTCAGGGTTTCATTATAATGACAAAAATCCTTCATTCACCCCACACCTCGTATATCTACAAAAAAAGATCAAAAACTACTCAGCCCTCATAGCAAGAGTCTCGCGAAAGGATTGGCGCTTAAGGAAAAGAACCCTGATCCTCTTTTACAAGGCTTTCTTCATTCCAGCCATGAGCTATGCAGCAGGGATCTGGTTTAAAAAAGCAACCACCGCAGTCAATAAAAGAAAGCTAGAAACGATACAGCGCAGCATCTTACTCACCGTCTCCAGAGCATGCTGCACGGTCAGCTCACATGCACTGCAGGCCCTTGTGGGGCTCCTACCCTTGGACCTGGAGATTGTCCGCTGTGGCATGCTATATCAACTATCAAGAGGGAACAGTGTAACTTGCATTGGCTTCACCGCAGACCCGACCAACAACAGCAACGCAGAAAAGAAACGACTAACCAAATATCTTCAACAAACCTGGCAGTCCCGATGGGCGGACTCAACTAAAGGTGAGATAACCCGGAAGTTCATCCCGGACATTACTCAAGTGTATCCCGAACAGCCAAACTGGTTCTCACCGGTGCTCTACACCACCTTTCTTCTAACAGGGCATGGCTCTTTTAATGCCAAGCTGTCAACTTTCGGCATCAGGGATTCCTCATTATGCCACTGAGGAGAAAACCAAACATGGTCACACCTAATGCACGATTGTACCCTTTTTGAGGACATCAGATGTCATTTCATCACAAAGATACGCTTTAATCCGAAGGAACGGGAGCACCTTATAATACATGAGGAGGAGCACTACAAGACCCTCTCGTGCTTTGCACATGAGCTGTTTACCTGGCTAAAGGCAATGACCCAACCTCCCCAGGCCTGATGCAGGACCTGACTACAACTACAACTCATCGGACGGGACTCTGCTCTCATGAGTGCCATTACTTTGTCGACTGTGCCAGAAAGATCAAAGTACCACGATATCGGACGGGACTTTGCTTCCACGAACATTGCAATCAAACACGAACACCCCGTCAGCTGGACCGACAGCGCATGTAATTTACCCAACGAACTATCCTAGAATGTGACAATCACCATATGCAGGAGTGACAACACTGCATCGACGCCCAGATAACAGAACAAACAGTGAAAGTGACCACATACCAACAATGACCACCCAAAATGGAAATAGAAGGACCATGACCACGACCAAACTGGATGAGACCTTGATCCCATGACCAACACCGGCATTCAACCGATCTGTGAACAAGTCAGTAGAGACCTTGTCCCTAGATGTACCTCCTGGTGGGGCCAGTGTTGTGATGCTGTCCTGAACCTGCTGGCTTAGCCACCACTCTGCAGCCAGGCTGCACACACGCCATATTGGCGACCTCTGCCGGCTCCCTTGTCCGGCCCTTTCTATCCCACCCCGGCAGGGGGGAGGAGACGGTCATACTGTTTCCTCCCCTCCACGCCACCCCCATTCTTCCTTCTGGCAGGGCATGGGATGACCTGCTGACACTAAATTGAGGCCTCCTACTCTATTGGCCTTATCCTTCCTCCTTTAACCCCCCAGTCTTCATTCTCCCCCCCCCCTCTATCTTTACACAAGCGAATTCCCCCATACACATAAATTCAATGAATCCAAATTAACTTACGCCCATATTTCGGTCTATCCTTATTCAAGCGACATCACCCTACGCAATCGAGAGATATGACACATATATATCTATACATATATGTGTTAAAAAAAAAAAATTTTTTTTTTTTAAGGTCCTAGCCACTGAAATCTCAGGAAATTAGGTGGCAGGACCTGCCAGAGTGAACTGAAGACTATCGGGTACCTGGTCTGCCTCCACGGGGCGTAAGTGGGGCAACGGTGGGCCTCAGAAGTGGTCCAGCGGCTAAATGGCCAGAGGAACAACGGTACAAAACACCACACTTCCATAATCCATACACTTTTAAATCTCTGGCCTTCCCAGTGAACTGGTACACCCACAATAAAAGCAACGCGGAGATGGGGAAAACCCCTGGTGCCGTTAGACACTGAAAACACTTACACTATAATGTTGGCTAGTGTCGTTGTTAGTACGGTTGACGTTTTAGTATGCTGCACTTCATTTAATATCCTAATGTATTCATTGTGCTTTATTTAATTCAGTTGTTGTCGAGAAATTGTCAGTAAGTGATTCCCTAACTGGCTATAAATTTTAATAGTTTTGTAAACTGTTAATATTAGTTTATTACCGTAGTAATATTGTTAGGCCTAACTCAGGAATCGCTGACTGTCTCGTTTAACCCTAGTTAGTTGTTGGCGCATCGGCTTCTGTGGCTATAATACACCTCCCAAGATTTTTGCAGTACTCTGATCCAAGCCCGAGGCGGGATTTGATCCCACGACCTTTGGGTTTCCAGGCAGGCACTTTACTCACCTGGCTAGCCCAATTGGCTATTTAAACTAGGCCGCTGAATACCCTGACCAGTGTAATCACGCGAATAGTGAGCTCCGTGGAAAAAGTTATTTTTATTGTGAAAAACATCGAATTTGTGATTGCAAATGGTGTTAGAAGAAGAGGAAATTGGACTGGATATACAGGTGACCTTTTGTGACTTTTCGTTAACTATTTTTAGAGATATGAACGTTTTTAAGAAATTTTCCTATGTAAACCAGTACAGCAATATGCTGGCAGCATATGTTTAGAATAATCGTTTTGATTAGAGCGGACCAAACTTTGGAAGCCCTAAAAACCTATAAAATAATCTCTCTTTGCCCTATGTGCGTGTAGCAGGTATTTTTCACCAGCATATTACAGCCACAAACTGATAAAAAGATTGACAACTTCGATAATCCGCACATCCGATTATCCGGAACCTTTACTGATATGGATAGCAAAAATCACAAACTGAAAGAAACTCAGCCAAAGGGGCAGGACGACGAGATAATCCCCCTAGAACAACAGGAGGACACAGAAGACGCCTGTCCAGGGACCCCCCAAACACAAAGCAAGCGTAAAAACAAAAAGTTGTTAACAGCGAAAATAGAGCGGGGAACACGTTCCCAAACTGAGAATAATGACACTCAGGAAAATGTCAATGCGAACAAAGAAACAAACAACGAAAAGCAGCAGGAAACTCGTCCCATGGATCCCTCCCTACTGGTGGGCACTGTCTATGAAAAGTCACTGGCACTCAAAACAGCAGTGGAATCAATATTTAAAGAACCGAATAACAGGATAACCACCCTTGTGAGGTCGCAAATCGTCACAATCTTTAACAAAATGGAGACTATCCTTTTCAAGACATATGTTGAAAATGAAAAGGTCACCGCGAGGCTGCAGGCCTATAAAGACTGTGGGGCAAATAAAATGCAACAGCGTGCTCCCACATATGCTGAAACGCTGAGGAGTAACCAAAATCAGGGAAAACAAACTCAGCACGGGCCCCAAAAAGGAAGCAACCTCTCTTGATGACACCCAACTTGGTTGTGCTTAGACCTGTGGCCACAGATGGCCCCCAGGAAAAGAGAACTAGTGAAGAAATAAAGACAACTGTGATGAAGGAACTAAAGGATGACCTCAAAGCTACTAAGATAAAGTCCATCCGGAAAACGAGGAATGTAGCACTCGTTATTGAAACGAAGACATACAGACGATAATGGATAACCCAAAAATTGCCACCTTGGGTTTGACTGCAGAATTGCCAAAAAAGAGAGGATCTGCTATCATTGTCTTTGACATTGACAAAGACCTAACCCCGGAACAGTTAGCCACAGAGATCATAAACAGAAATCTGAGACCGACCCCCCAGCAACTACAGGAACAGCGAACTCTGGTGCAGCCCAGGTACTCCACCAGATCTAGGGCAGGACCAAACAGAAACTGGGTTCTAGAGCTGGCCCCGATTGTCTGGCAGCAACTAAAGAATCAAGAGAGAATCTACATTGAATGTGGGATCCCACCGATTCCGGGAGCATGTGGCAGTGCCGAAATGCTTCCGGTGTTGTAAATACGGCCACACAACCCATACGTGTACACAAACAGAATCAATCTGCGGTCACTGCTCTGGCAGGGGACATGAATATAAAACATGTCCAAACAAGGAGCAAGATCCAATCTGTACAAACTGCAAGGCAGGGAAAATGGACCATTCGCATTCTATCAGAGACCCGAACTGTCCAGTTTATCTTAAAGTAAAAGGGTTATACCATTCACGAATCGATTATGGAGAGACGCCCTAAAGAGTACAACAGATCCAAAATTGCAATAATACAGCATAACGCGCAGAGAGCTAGAGCAGTGGCCCAGCAACTTAGGGTCATAGCGGACGAGGAAACAGCTAACGTCCTACTACTACAGGAACCATATACCCACTCAAAACGAGTGTGCGGATATCCGGCTGCATACAAATTAGTCCATGACGAGAGTGACACCCCTTGGGCTGCGGTTGTGGTCCGCAATCCCAATTATACTGTGACTAAAGTAACACAGCTTTGTGCACCCTGGGCGGCGTGTGCCCACATCTTAACGCCATTGGGCCAAATCTATGCTGTTGCCCTTTACAGCAGGCCGGGCGAGGACATCACACCCATCACCAGGTACTTGCAGGCCTTGACCGACATGCTCCCTGATCAAAGGATCATAATTGGGGCAGATGTAAACTGCCGCTCACCAGCCTGGCACAGTCTGACCCCAGACAGGAGAGGTACCAGAAATGGACAGATTTTAGAGGACTTTCTCTCGAACTCTCGGTTCACTGTCCTGAACAGACCACACCAGATGCCTACATTTTGTAATACCCTGTGGGAGGCGACTATTGATGTCACGTTGTCCACGGGAAACCTTGCAGGTTACGTTGATGAGTGGATCGTCAGAGACTCGTGGACGACTTCGACCACAGGGTGATTACCTGCCAAATCAGAAGATCATTAAACAGGCTACTGATACCTAAACAAACACTAAATCGCTTCGCCATCCGCTGGGCGAACTGGGAAAGGTTCAGAGAGGTCTTAATGCCTGCTGCGGCCCAACACATGGAAACAACAAACCAGAATGGGGACCCAGACGAGAATCAAAAGAGGGTAACGGAAATAATACTTGCGGCGAGTGAAGCATCAATGAAGAGGAGAAATCCCAAACCGGGAGCAGCCCCGTGGTGGACTCACGAGATCCAGCAACTCAGAAGGGAGACCATGAGAAGAAGAAAATTCTTTCAACGGGCAAGACGCATGGCCTGCTGCTGAGGTCCAGATACTAAAGGAGCGCTATAGAGAAGCAAGAAACAGATATACGGATGCGATAAAAAAGAGCAAACAAAGAGCCTGGGAAAACTTGGCAGGCATAACAGGAAATAATGAGCCATGGGTAGTCTATAGGATAATCACAAACAAAC